>NW_023996482.1:0-41345 GCF_015586225.1 Lucilia sericata | reverse complement strand
CAAAAACTGCATATTAATTGTTAAATATTTACAAATGTATTGTATGAAATAATCAAAAATTTTAAAATCTAAAATCTTTTAACTTTTCTAATAATCCAATAAACCACCTGTATATTGTTGTATGAGAAATAAATATTCCACATACGCCTTGTATTCAAAACAAATTGCATGCTTTTAAAGAAAGCCTTAATCCTGTAAACATTTTCATTGAAGTGCGAACAAAAACGTCTATTGTTTATTCATTTCGAAGAAATTATCATGCAAACAGCTTTAGATTGTTATGCGCAAACATAATCGTATAAACGTTTGCAGTTTTATAAAACTTTTAAACGCAAATAGTTTTTCCATTAAAGTTTATTATAAAGTCTACTAAGCTGTATTATGTGGTTTTGCTTTAGTTCTTTTAAACATTTTTTTTTTTTTTCATAGTTTGTCATATAGTTTGCCACACTAACAACATCGATTTAACTGAGGAAAAAAATTTAGTTGTTACTTTTTTCATATTGTTCCCACATTCGCCTATATTATTAGAGATAACAATGACTTTTTGTGAATTAATGGAAAATAAGCTCATTACTGCTCTAGCGTTATAACCAAAAAGAACACACTTTTGTGAAAAAACTTCATTCTTTAATTATGAACAATACAAATATTATTAAAAACTTTGAGTTATATAACAGAATAACACTAAATATGTTAGCCATGATTATATAAAATTTTATACAATACAGACGGGACATAGAATATAGTCGGTACTGTAGACTATAGTCTGGACTATAGACTATAATCTGAACTATAGACTATAGCCTGGAACTATAGAATATAGTCTGGACTATAGAATATAGTCTGGTCTATAGAATATACTCTGGACTATAGACTATAGTCTGGACTATAGACTATAGACTACAATCTCGACTATAGACTACGGTCTGGATTATAGACTATAGTCTTATTATAGATTACAGTCTGGACTATAAAATATAGTCTGGACTAGACTAGTCTATAGTCCAGACTATAGTCTATAGTCCAGACATAGTCTATAGTCCATACTATAGTCCACAGCCCAGATTATAGTCTACAATACAGATTATATAGTCTATATATATATGTCTGGACTATAGACTATAGTCTGGACTATAGACTACAATCTCGACTATAGACTATGGTCTGGACTATAGACTATAGTCTGGATTATAGACTACAGTCTGGACTAAAGAATATAGTCTGGACTAGACTATAGTCTATAGTCCAGACAATAGTCTATAGTCCATACTATAGTCCACAGCCCAGATTATAGTCTACAATACAGATTATATAGTCTATATATATATAGTCTGGACTACAGACTATAGTCTGGACTATAGACTATAGTCTGGACTATGGACTATAGTCTGGACTATAGACTATAGTCAGGACTATAGACTATAGTCTGGACTATAGACTATAGTCTGAACTATAGACTATAGTCTGTACTATAGATATAGTATGGACTATAGACTATGGTCTGGCCTATAGACTATAGTCTGTACTATAAATATAGTCTGGACTATAGACTATAGTTTGGACTGTAGATTTTAGTCAGGACTATAGATTATAGTCTGGACTATAGAATATAGTCTGGACTATAGTCTATAGTCTGGACTATAGTCTACAGTCCAGACTATAGTCTATAGTCCAGACTATAATCTATAGTCCTGACTAAAGTCTACAGTCCAAACTATAGTCTATAGTCTGGACTATAGACTATAGTCTGGACTATAGACTATAGTCTGGACTGTAGACTGTAGTCTGGACTATAGACTATAGACTGGACTAAAGAACAAAGTCTGGACTATAGATTATATAGACTATAGTCTAGACTATAGAATATAGTCCGGACTATAGACTATAGTCTGGACTGTATACTTTAGTCTGGACTATACTATAGTCTGGACTGTAGACTTTAGTCTGGACTATAGACTATAGTCTGGACTGTAGACTTTAGTCTGGACTATAGACTATAGTCTGGATTATAGACTATAGTCTGGACTATAGACTATAGTCTGGACTATAGACTATAGTCTGGACTATAGACTATAGTCTGGACTATAGACTATAGTCTGGACTATAGACTATAGTCTGTACTAGAGACTATAGTCTGGACTATAGACTATAGTCTGGACTATAGACTATAGTCTGGACTATAGACTGCACTAAAGAATAAAGTCTGGACTATAGATTATAGTCTGGACTATAGACTATAGTCTGAACTGTAGAAAATGGTCTGGACTATAGACTCTAATCTGGACTATACACTATAGTCAGGAATATAAACTATAGTCTAGACTATAGAATAAGTCTCGACTACAGACTATAGCCTGGACTATAGACTACATTCTGTTCTATAGACCATAGTCTGGACTGTGGATTATAATCTGGACTATAGACAATTGTGTAGACTATAGACTATTGTGTGGACTATAGACTCTATTTTATGGACTATAGACTACAGACTATAGACTATAGTCTAGACTATAAAATATAGTCTGCACTAGACTATAGTCTGCACATTAGACTATAATTTGGACTATAGACTATAGTCTAGACTATAGACTATAGTCTATGCTATAGAAAATAGTCTGGGCTATAGTAATAGTCTGGCATATTGACTATAGTCTGGCATATTGACTATAGTCTGGACTATAGACCATAGTCTGGTTTAGACTATACAATATAGTCTGGTATATAGACTATAGTCTGCACTATAGTTTATAGTCTGGACTATAAACCACAGCATAAACTATAGTCTTGACTTTAGAATATTGTCATTAAAACACTCCCAGCAGTATATTTAAATAATTTATTGTATTTTCTATACGATATATATACAATAAAAACAATAAAAAACTCTATAACGACATAAACTAAAACCACAAAATAGAAAACATTTAAAATCAATTTTCCACTTTACAAAAAATGAACATTAAATTCTGTGAACCACAAATCAAAGCTATAAAATTTATAAAAGCAAAAAGGCAAGAAAAAACCCAAACTATACAAAAACGTATTCAGATTGTTAAATACTTTTAGAATTGAGAAACTTTCCCAGCAGACATCTGTATATGTATGACTATGTTCATATGTAAATACCCAGCAGTTGTGGAAGAATTAAATGGCTCCAATAAGGTAACGTTTGTCTTATAATATTACGCTACTTCAATTTATTTCTTTTATTGCATTCAACAATTATTAACACAAAGCGATGTCACCTGTTATTCGTGCATCAACAGCAGGGAGTCAATTGTCGCTTTATTATCTATTCTTCTCAGACCTGTGGTCAGATCTACTGGGTGTGTAACTGCTACTGAAGTGTTGAGGTATGAGAGTGTCCTACTACATTCAACAATCTAGATATAATACCTTTAATACCAGTGGCTGTTGTCTACTCTCTTTGTTTGGGCAAACGAATTAGGGTACTGTCGTTTTTAAAGAACGAAAATCTCATTCCTCAAACCGCTTTCATCCATTTTCAGTAATAACTTAAGTATGATGATGAGCAAAGAATAATTTGTCTTTTTAAAACTGATTAATAAAACAACACAAATATATATTTTTTTTGCCACCCTAATATACACTCATGCGTTAATATCTGTTTTTTAAAAAACATTCCAATACGTACATTTAAAAAGGAAAAACTCTTTAAACAATTGTTGATTCATGCAGTTAATAATACATTTATATGGTAGTTTTATTTTTTTAAGATCTAAAAGATATGTGTGTCTGTCCATTTCATTTGTCACACTTAGTGGAGTATTCTTTGGGATTTAAAAATAATACACTTCGCACTGAGCTACTAAATAAACCAAGGATTTATAAGCAACAGTTTTATTTTCCAGAATCACATCTACATACGCACAAGCGTATATGTGTATTAATCAAAGAGTAATACTTATTTGCTCGAAATCGATAAACTCTAATGGCCTTATTCATAACAATTTATCAAAAGTTTGTAAGACAAATCTTCATACAATTTTTATCTATAAACTTTTAAAAAATTGTTATGAATAGTATAAAGTCCAGATTATAGCAAGTAGTCCATATAGTCTATAGTAAAGACTATAGTATAGAGTCCACACTATAGTACATCGTACATACTATAATCTATAGACCAGACTATAGTCTATAGTCCAGATAATAGTATATAGTCCAGACTACAGTCTATAGTCCAGACTATAGATAGTCCAGATATAGTACAGTCCAGACCTATAATCTATAGTTTAGACTACAGTCTATGTTCCAGACTATAATCTATAGTTTAGACTATAGTCTATAGTCCAGACCGTAGTCATAGTCCAGACCATAGCCTATAGTCCAGACATAGTCTATAGACCAGACTACAATCTATAGTCCAGACTATAGTCTATAGACCAGACTACAATCTATAGTCCAGACTATAGTCTATAGACCAGACTACAATCTATAGACCAGACTACAATCTATAGTCCAGACTATAGTATATAGTCCAGACTATAGTCTATAGTCCAGACTATAGTCTATAGTCCGACTATAGTCTATAGTCCAGACTATAGTCTATAGTCCAGACTATAGTCTATAGTCCAGACTATAGCTATAGTCCAGACTATAGTCTATAGTCCAGACTATAGTCTATAGTCCAGACTATAGTCTATAGTCCAGACTATAGTCTATAGTCCAGACTATAGTCTATAGTCCAGATATAGTCTATAGTCCAGACTATAGTCTATAGTCCAGACTATAGTCTATTGTCCGACTATGGTCTATAGTCCAGACTATGGTCTATAGTCCAGACTTTAGTTTATTTTGATTTATAACCTTTGAAAAATTGTTATGAATAGTAAAGTCCAGATATAGAAAATGTCCAGACTAAAGTCTATAGTAAAGACTATTAGAGAGTCCACACTATAGTCCATAGAGTCCACATTATAGTCCATTGTACAGACTTTAATCTATAGTCCAGAATATAGTCTATTGTCCATACTATAGTCTATAGTCCAGACTATAACTATAGTCGGACTATAGACTATAGTCTGGACTATAGACTATAGTCTGGACTATAGATTATAGTCTGTTGACTATAGACTATAGTATGGACAATAGACTATATTCTGGAACTATAGATTAAAAGTCTGTACAATGGACTATAATGTGGACTCTATGGACTATAGTGTGGACTCTATATATAGTCTTTACTATAGACTTTAGTCTGGACTATTTTCTATAATCTGGACTTTATACTATTCATAACAATTTTTCAAAGGTTTATAAATCAAAATAAACTAAAGTCTGGACTATAGACCATAGTCTGGACTATAGACCATAGTCTGGACAATAGACTATAGTCTGGACTATAGACTATAGTCTGGACTATAGACTATAGTCTGGACTATAGACTATAGTCTGGACTATAGACTATAGTCTGGACTATAGACTATAGTCTGGACTATAGACTATAGTCTGGACTATAGACTATAGTCTGGACTATAGACTATAGTCTGGACTATAGACTATAGTCTGGACTATAGACTATAGTCTGGACTATAGACTATAGTCTGGACTATAGACTATAGTCTGGACTATAGACTATAGTCTGGACTATATACTATAGTCTGGACTATAGATTGTAGTCTGGTCTATAGATTGTAGTCTGGTCTATAGACTATAGTCTGGACTATAGATTGTAGTCTGGTCTATAGACTATAGTCTGGACTATAGATTGTAGTCTGGTCTATAGACTATAGTCTGGACTATAGGCTATGGTCTGGACTATAGACTACGGTCTGGACTATAGACTATAGTCTAAACTATAGATTATAGTCTGGAACATAGACTGTAGTCTAAACTATAGATTATAGTCTGGACTGTGGACTATAGTCTGGACTATAGACTATAGTCTGGACTATAGACTGTAGTCTGGACTATATACTATTATCTGGACTATAGACTATAGTCTGGTCTATAGATTATAGTATGTACGATGTACTATAGTGTGGACTCTATACTATAGTCTTTACTATAGACTATATGGACTACTTGCTATAATCTGGACTTTATACTATTCATAACAATTTTTTAAAAGTTTATAGATAAAAATTTGTATGAAGATTTGTCTTACAAACTTTTGATAAATTGTTATGAATAAGGCCATTAGAGTTTATCGATTTCGAGCAAATAAGTATTACTCTTTGATTAATACACATATACGCTTGTGCGTATGTAGATGTGATTCTGGAAAAATAAAACTGTTGCTTATAAATCCTTGGTTTATTTAGTAGCTCAGTGCGAAGTGTATTATTTTTAAATCCCAAAGAATACTCCACTAAGTGTGACAAATGAAATGGACAGACACACAATATCTTTTAGATCTTAAAAAAAATAAAACTACCATATAAATGTATTATTAACTGCATGAATCAACAATTGTTTAAAGAGTTTTTCCTTTTTAAATGTACGTATTGGAATGTTTTTTAAAAAACAGATATTAACGCATGAGTGTATATTAGGGTGGCAAAAGAAAATATATATTTTGTGTTGTTTTATTAATCAGTTTTAAAAAGACAAATTATTCTTTGCTCATCATCATACTTAAGTTTATTACTGAAAATGGATGAAAGCGGTTTTGAGGAATGAGATTTTCGTTCTTTAAAAACGACAGTACCCTAATTCGTTTGCCCAAACAAAAGAGAGTAGACAACAGCCACTGGTATTAAAGGTATTATATCTAGATTGTTGAATGTAGTAGGACACTCTCATACCTCAACACTTCAGTAGCAGTTACACACCCAGTAGATCTGACCAACAGGTCTGAGAAGAATAGATAATAAAGCGACAATTGACTCCCTGCTGTTGATGCACGAATAAACAGGTGACATCGCTTTGTGTTAATAATTGTTGAATGCAATAAAAGAAATAAATTGAAGTAGCGTAATATTATAAGACAAACGTTACCTTATTGGAGCCATTTAATTCTTCCACAACTGCTGGGTATTTACATATGAACATATAGTCATACATATACAGATGTCTGCTGGGAAAGTTTCTCAATTCTAAAAGTATTTAACAATCTGAATACGTTTTTGTATTAGTTTGGGTTTTTTCTTGCCTTTTTGCTTTTATAAATTTTATAGCTTTGTATTTGTGGTTCACAGAATTTAATGTTCATTTTTTGTAAAGTGGAAAATTGATTTTAAATGTTTTTCTATTTTGTGGTTTTAGTTTATGTCGTTATAGAGTTTTTTATTGTTTTTATTGTATATATATCGTATAGAAAATATACAATAAATTATTTAAATATACTGCTGGGAGTGTTTTAATGACAATATTCTAAAGTCAAGACTATAGTTTATGCTGTGGTTTATAGTCCAGACTATAAACTATAGTGCAGACTATAGTCTATATACCAGACTATATTGTATAGTCTAAACCAGACTATGGTCTATAGTCCAGACTATAGTCAATATGCCAGACTATAGTCAATATGCCAGACTATATACTATAGCCCAGACTATTTTCTATAGCATAGACTATAGTCTATAGTCTAGACTATAGTCTATAGTCCAAATTATAGTCTAATGTGCAGACTATAGTCTATAGTGCAGACTATATTTTATAGTCTAGACTATAGTCTATAGTCTGTAGTCTATAGTCCATAAAATAGAGTCTATAGTCCACACAATAGTCTATAGTCTACACAATTGTCTATAGTCCAGATTATAATCCACAGTCCAGACTATGGTCTATAGAACAGAATGTAGTCTATAGTCCAGGCTATAGTCTGTAGTCGAGACTTTATTCTATAGTCTAGACTATAGTTTATATTCCTGACTATAGTGTATAGTCCAGATTAGAGTCTATAGTCCAGACCATTTTCTACAGTTCAGACTATAGTCTATAGTCCAGACTATAATCTATAGTCCAGACTTTATTCTTTAGTGCAGTCTATAGTCCAGACTATAGTCTATAGTCCAGACTATAGTCTATAGTCCAGACTATAGTCTCTAGTACAGACTATAGTCTATAGTCCAGACTATAGTCTATAGTCCAGACTATAGTCTATAGTCCAGACTATAGTCTATAGTCCAGACTATAGTCTATAGTCCAGACTATAGTCTATAATCCAGACTATAGTCTATAGTCCAGACTAAAGTCTACAGTCCAGACTATAGTCTATAGTCCAGACTAAAGTCTACAGTCCAGACTATAGTATATAGTCCAGACTAAAGTATACAGTCCAGACTATAGTCTATAGTCCGGACTATATTCTATAGTCTAGACTATAGTCTATATAATCTATAGTCCAGACTTTGTTCTTTAGTCCAGTCTATAGTCTATAGTCCAGACTACAGTCTACAGTCCAGACTATAGTCTATAGTCCAGACTATAGTCTATAGTCCAGACTATAGACTATAGTTTGGACTGTAGACTTTAGTCAGGACTATAGATTATAGTCTGGACTATAGACTATAGTCTGGACTGTAGACTATAGTCCAGACTATAGACTATAGTCCAGACTATATTCTATAGTCCAGACTATAATCTATAGTCCTGACTAAAATCTACAGTCCAAACTATAGTCTATAGTCCAGACTATATTTTATAGTACAGACTATAGTCTATAGGCCAGACCATAGTCTATAGTCCATACTATATTCTATAGTACAGACTATAGTCTATAGTTCAGACTATAGTCTATAGTCCAGACTATAGTCTATAGTCCTGACTATAGTCTATAGTCCAGACTATAGTCCATAGTCCAGACTATAGTCTATAGTCCAGACTATAGTCTGTAGTCCAGACTATATATATATAGACTATATAATCTGTATTGTAGACTATAATCTGGGCTGTGGACTATAGTATGGACTATAGACTATTGTCTGGACTATAGACTATAGTCTAGTCCAGACTATATTCTTTAGTCCAGACTGTAGTCTATAATCCAGACTATAGTCTATAGTCCAGACCATAGTCTATAGTCGAGATTGTAGTCTATAGTCCAGACTATAGTCTATAGTCCAGACTATATATATATAGACTATATAATCTGTATTGTAGACTATAATCTGGGCTGTGGACTATAGTATGGACTATAGACTATTGTCTGGACTATAGACTATAGTCTGGACTATAGACTATAGTCTAGTCCAGACTATATTTTATAGTCCAGACTGTAATCTATAATACAGACTATAGTCTATAATCCAGACCGTAGTCTATAGTCGAGATTGTAGTCTATAGTCTATAGTCCAGACTATAGTCTATAGTCCAGAGTATATTCTATAGACCAGACTATATTCTATAGTCCAGACTATATTCTATAGTTCCAGGCTATAGTCTATAGTTCAGATTATAGTCTATAGTCCAGACTATAGTCTACAGTACCGACTATATTCTATTGTCCCGTCTGTATTGTATAAAATTTTATATAATCATGGCTAACATATTTATAGTGTTATTCTGTTATATATAACTCAAAGTTTTTAATAATATTTGTATTGTTCATAATTAAAGAATGAAGTTTTTTCACAAAAGTGTGTTCTTTTTGGTTATAACGCTAGAGCAGTAAATGAGCTTATTTTCCATTAATTCACAAAAAGTCATTGTTATCTCTAATAATATAGGCGAATGTGGGAACAATATGAAAAAAGTAACAACTAAATTTTTTTCCTCAGTTAAATCGATGTTGTTAGTGTGGCAAACATATATGACAAACTATGAAAAACAAAAAAAAAATGTTTAAAAGAGAACTAAAGCAAAACCACATAATACAGCTTAGTAGACTTTATAATAAACTTTAATGGAAAAACTATTTGCGTTTAAAAGTTTTATAAAACTGCAAACGTTTATACGATTATGTTTGCGCATAACAATCTAAAGCTGTTTGCATGATAATTTCTTCGAAATGAATAAACAATAGACGTTTTTGTTCGCACTTCAATGAAAATGTTTACAGGATTAAGGCTTTCTTTAAAAGCAATGCAATTTGTTTTGAATACAAGGCGTATGTGGAATATTTATTTCTCATACAACAAGTATACGTACAGGTGGTTTATTGGATTATTAGAAAAAGTTAAAAGATTTTAGATTTTAAAATTTTTGATTATTTTCATACAATACATTTGTAAATATTTAACAAATTAATATGCAGTTTTTGTGATCTTTTTTATTTTATATTAATAATAAATTATAAAATTTAATTTTGATTTATTGCATAAAATCTCCATAGACATACATAGTAAGGAGTTTAATTCAAAATATTTTGTTGCAGACTATAGTTTAGAAAATACTACTAATAAATTCTAAATTGCTGGGACTTTCTGCTGAGAATCCTTTATATTTTTTCTTATTTTTTACTAATGGACAGACAATTTCTTTTGCTTATATATTGAAAATAAATTAAAATTCACCCTAATGGCATTCGCCAGTGAACATACATAATTTTGGATTTCTTTCATAATTGTTCAATCATATTTTATTATTATTTATTATTATGCCATTTTCAAACTGCAAATAGAAATCCGTTACATTATACCAAAATCATAAATCAAAAATATGCAACAATTAAAATCATATTTATTTTATAAAAATCATTCATTTTTCTTGACCATTATTTCATCTATGGAATTTTACGCATCATAAAATTTAAACCTTATTGGGCTAAAGGTCAAAACTGTAACAATATTTTAGTCTTTAGAGTATTGAATGAAAAAAAGGCATTTTATTAAATATAAGGAAAGAAATTAATCAAGCGTAACTTGGGAAAAGGGCAGAATAATAAATTTTAAAATTTAATTTTAAATTCGTTTTAGAAAACAGCATGATATCCGTCTGTCCGTTCTTATGTCCGTCCGTCCGTCTGCCTGTCTGTCCGTCTGTCCATCTGTCTGTCTGTCCATCTGTCTGTTTGTCCGTCTATCCATCAGTCTTTCTGTCTGTCCATCCATGTAAACTTTTATCAAGTTGCAATTTTCCAAGTAATTTAATAAAAATTAAAAATTAATCGCTTATTCTTTTTTTTCTCTGTTTTCATAACTGAATTTTTAGGTCATTTTAGCCAACACTTAATACTAATAAAAAATCCTAAAATCACTTGATCTAGTGCCAAATATTTAACACTAAAATATTAAATTTTATTTAAAAATATAAAAACTAAACAATAATACTATTTAATACTTTTTCTCTATTTTTTAACACAAGCAAAAGTTCAAGGCTTAAATAGATACAAAAAAGTCTATTTCTAGATATATGCGTTTATACAAAATTTTCTTCTTAAATTATCAATTCAAATACTGGCACACAGTGAGAAAAAAAAAGAAAACAAAGTCAAGGCCACAAGGAGACAAAAAATGTATGCAAAGAAACACGCATTTACAAATAGTATTACACATGTTTGTACTTAAAAAACAGAAAAGGAAAATATAAAAATATCAATGCAGAAAAAAAAATCGTTAAATTTTGAAATTCTATAGAAATACCACAACAAAGTTGTACCTAACTAATTATTAATTGCACTTATCTACTTTTAATAGGTATTAATAAAATCATATATATAGACTAGTACATGGCAGGATTGTCTGCGAAAATAGTCTATGTGAAATTTTCAATAGATAACATATTAATACCTGAATAAAATATACAAATTACTCAAATTATGAAATATAATAAAATTTTGAAAATCCACATAGTCTTTTTTGCAAAACACAGAGCAATATATAAGTTACTACATATGTATGTACTCTTATTGATAAACTTAAGCAATAAGCGTAGTCCTTGTTATAGGTTTTGCATACATTCATTGTTGTTTGACTGTTTGCTGACTCGTATAGTTGTCATTTCTATTCATTCAGACATCGTGTTGGTTGCATGTCAAAATTGTACTACTTATTGTATTACAAACTAGAAATTACTGTAATTATTCATTTTAACCTCATCAGCAGTATGAGTTGTAAACTGGTCTTCATAGAATTTCAGAAGATAAAAGGACATTTATGATTTCACTGAGAATATAAATATATTGCAGGGATAGATATTTCCTGTTAAGGACCCTTTCTTCTGTACAAGATAAATGGATGTTTGTGTTTTAACTACTAACTAACTAACTAACTAACTAACTAACTAACTAACTAACTAACTAACTAACTAACTAACTAACTAACTAACTAACTAACTAACTAACTAACTAACTAACTAACTACTAACTAACTAACTAACTAACTAACTAACTAACTAACTAACTAACTAACTAACTAACTAACTAACTAACTAACTAACTAACTAACTAACTAACTAACTAACTAACTAACTACTAACTAACTAACTAACTAACTAACTAACTAACTAACTAACTAACTAACTAACTACTAACTAACTAACTAACTACTACTAACTAACTACTAACTAACTAACTACTAACTACTAACTAACTAACTAACTAACTAACTAACTAACTAACTACTAACTAACTAACTAACTACTAACTAACTAACTAACTAACTAACTAACTAACTAACTAACTACTAACTAACTAACTAACTAACTAACTAACTAACTAACTAACTACTAACTAACTAACTAACTAACTAACTAACTAACTAACTAACTAACTAACTACTAACTAACTAACTAACTAACTACTAACTAACTAACTACTAACTAACTAACTAACTAACTAACTAACTAACTAACTAACTAACTAACTAACTAACTAACTAACTAACTAACTAACTAACTAACTACTAACTAACTACTAACTAACTAACTAACTAACTAACTAACTAACTAACTAACTAACTAACTAACTAACTAACTAACTAACTAACTAACTAACTAACTAACTACTAACTAACTAACTAACTAACTAACTAACTAACTAACTAACTAACTAACTAACTAACTACTAACTAACTAACTAACTAACTAACTAACTAACTAACTAACTAACTAACTAACTAACTAACTAACTAACTAACTAACTAACTAACTACTAACTAACTAACTAACTAACTAACTAACTACTAACTAACTAACTAACTAACTAACTAACTAACTAACTAACTAACTAACTAACTAACTAACTAACTAACTAACTAACTAACTAACTAACTAACTAACTAACTAACTAACTAACTAACTAACTAACTAACTAACTACTAACTAACTAACTACTAACTAACTAACTAACTAACTAACTAACTAACTAACTAACTAACTAACTAACTAACTAACTAACTAACTACTAACTAACTAACTAACTAACTAACTAACTACTAACTAACTAACTAACTAACTAACTAACTAACTAACTAACTAACTAACTAACTAACTAACTAACTAACTAACTAACTAACTAACTAACTAACTAACTAACTACTAACTAACTAACTAACTAACTAACTAACTAACTACGAAACTTGTATATATGTGGGTCTATGACCAATATTTCGAGGTGTTACAAACGAAATAACAAAATCGAGATACCAAAAAGTCTTTTTCATCTAAGTAATTGTACAACTTTTACTGTCATGAAACAAGCTTATTTTTCGTTTGTAAAATCCTATATACCACACGGGTTAGCTCCATATACTGTAGCAGTATACAACAAACACAAAACCGTATTCTAAGAATCCTCTTAAAAAATCATCAATTCCAATACCTGCCCCAAACCCCCGTGATCAACCCGGTCATCGAGCATAATAGACACATTGAAAGCAACAGTACATACACAAACTTAAACATCACGAGCACAAACACCATTTTCAGCAACACAAATATAGTTGACGAAGATAACACAAACAACAACCTTACTACAACCGATAGCAACACAATCCCAAACGCAAATTTCAATATTGCTACAAACAACAGCACAAACATATGTAAATGAAATTTAAAAACACAAATAAATAAATAAATAATAAAAAAAGTATATATTTTTTGATGGTGATGTGATTTTCGCAGGAGGCCTTTATATTGAAGCTATGTCCAATTACCGGCAGATACGGAAAAATTTTTTGGGAGTTATTTATAGATGTATATGTACATAGAATATATGTATTAGTGTGGAATAATTGAGCAAGAATAGATCTAGGTTAGTAATATAATATTGTGGTGATAGCTACATTTTTACGGACTTGTGAACGATTAGTCTAATACTCGGTTTATGTACTTTTAACGGCAGTTATGGTAAATTTTGGATCGATTGTTAGGATTTCGAACGGAATTTTATAATTGGTCGAAAAAATTGACGTGTGACAAAAGAAAAAAACTGAAGAAAGAGGAAACATATTTTATTTTTTTTTTGAGATTGACAACCTTATATACATATATTCTTTATAACCACTAATGGTGTTGTAGGCATAAAAATACAAGATTTGATCTAAGAAATTCCTTTGCGTGCAATAGGAAAATAATTTAAAAAACCTTTGACTGGCTAAATATTGACCCCAGGAGAAAAATTTTGAGAAACATGAAATTATAATGAACTAAATAAAATTTAAATATTGGGTGACAAATACTACCTTAATAAATACGTCATAAAAATTAAATACATATTGAACTATAAATATATAGATGTTAACTTACATACATACATACATATCTATGTAACCACATTCCCTTATTGATGACTGTATTAGTAGTATGTATGTATATATATTGTGGTCTTTTATTAGCATGTGTATGTTGGCGAAGAAATTGTCTGCAAAAAAAAAAACACGCATTATAAAGCAACAGGAGGAATTATTTATTTGTTTGGTTTTTGGTTCAAAAAAAGGGCACCACAAAAATAAAACTCTTATACAATTGTGCAGATTTAAATAAAGTTTTCTAGAAGAGAAAATAAAACTATATTTTGGGAGAGAGATTTTATCTCAAACTGTTAAGACTTTTTAGAAATTTTTTCAAATGTTAAAAATCTGTTAGAAAATATTAAAGTTATCGGTCAAACAAAATATTTGTTTAAAATTCAAATGCATTGAAGGCACGTTTAGTTTTATGCAGAGCATCACATAGGATCTCGTTCAAGGATCTTTGGAGGATATTAGCATCGTAAAGAATTAACTTATTTACTTAATGTTTTTGCTGTTAAAGTTTAACATTTTAAAGTATTTGCAGTTCTTTTTTCTTTCTTATTTACATTGCACCAAAATCTTTATTAACTTCTGCGCTGTTTGCTCCTAAAAAAGAACCATAAATTCTCTTCTAATTTTTTAACCATTAGCAGTTTTTGCCAAAACAAATGTTTGTGACAGTAAATATGAGAACTTTGTTTAAAAAAAACAAAAACCACAAAGTAACATAAAAATCATTTAAATCAATTTTTCCCTACAATCTAAATTAAGTTAAAATCACACTCACTCTCTGAAATACTACCATGTGGTTCAGGTGAAGCAACAGTTTTGATATATAAAAGGGTTGAAAAGAAAAATAGTAAAATCTTTCCAATTTTGCAATATCAAACGAAGGAACTCTTAATATGAATTGTATAAAAACTTTCAGAATTGCGAAATGTAGTGGAGTCTATCACGAATCCAAAAGCTGGGAAGCGGTAGGTCTCTTCTATTATGAATCGAGCTGCCGGAGTGCGGTATATCAACGAATGTATAGGTTTCTCCACATGCTAGTGAAGTACGTTAAGGGATGCCCCCGTCATTCAAGGACCAAGTTTGATGTCGTACACATGTACATGTCCGTACACATTCGAATATCTCTACTGTATACATAGTACCTATTCCATCACAGTTTTCCTTCTGTCCTTCATAATGAAAACTTCCTAAAAAGTCAGTCTGGTGCGACAAAAGTTTAATTTAAGAAATATACACTTCACATTCACAATACGAGTTAGAACCACTACACTTAAAAAAGGGGCGATTACATCTTGCCCACGCCCACTTCGTATGTTAATGCTAATTTTGGTATAGAAAGCAATAACTTAACACGAGCAAACATTTTATCAAAGTTGAAGTCTTAGGTCAAATTTGCACAAAATTCGCTTAAATAGAACAATTTTTTGGTTTTGACTTTTATCGCTCGAGATGGGGCAAATGTGGCACTTGTGCCGTGGACCTATTGAAAATTATTTAAAATATTAAAAAAGTAGGTTTAGGCTCAAGCATGTTAAACTTATTTCGTACAATTTTTTAAAAGTACTTTCCACTTCCACAATCTGCACGTGTTTGTAGCAAACAAAACATTGTTTAACACGGATGTTTAAAAACAACGCTTTGTTTTAATAACAATGCAATTAAAAATTAAATAATAACAAAAAATGCATGTAGTCTTTAAAAAAAGCTTCCTTTATTGAAATAAAATTTCTATAAAACAAAAAAGTGTTTAACCCAAAACATCTGTTTAAATTTCAGCTTAAATTTGCTATAAATACTCGGTATTAAAAAACGAAAACAACATAACACAGTTCACCAATCAAAACAACACAAGACAATTTCTTTAAACTAAAAATCAAAATGAAATTTATGATTTTATTAACCATTGTGGTAGTAATTTTAGTAGCTGGTACCACGGCCCAACGTCGTAGATGTCCTCAAAGAGCACGTAAGTATTACAAAATAGTAAAACTTTAAACATTTTACTTAATACAAAAATATATGCATAATTAACTTTTATTTTAAAGGTCCTGCCAGATGTGTGGGTCCTCGTGATGTTGGCTCAAGATGTCCTGCTGCCCCACCCCGCACAATGTGGTATTATAATCAAGCAACACGTACTTGCATCCAAATGAATCATTTGGGTTGTGGTGGCAATGCAAATCGTTGGTGTTCTAGGGCCAGCTGTGAACGCAGATGTGTACGTACAACTGGTTAGGAAAATGTGTTTAACGAAATCTTTTTTTATTTCTATAACTTAGAAGAAAGTAATAATAAATATCCTATACAATTATTGGCAAATATAATTATTTGTATTATTTTTATAACAAAAGAAAGGGATTAATATAGGTCTCAGTAAAGGTAAAGGAACCACACTGTATCTTATTTTCACAAGATCTATGCTTTATTCATACATATTAAACCATCTTCTTGATATATGACAATTATATCGTTCACCTAACTGTGATCAGAATGGCTTAGGAATCGTAAAAAAATCCAAAGATTGGGCGAACAACGATATTATAAAGGCTTATAAACTAATAAGTCTACCATCGTGGCTTTTTATACTAAAATGTCTACTGACAAGCTTAACAACATAGCCATTGAAATAGACTACAGATAAGTCCATTAACAAGTTTATGAACTAGGCCATAGATTAGTCCATTAACTAATCTGTGGAATAGTCTATGGACTAATCTGTAGACTAATCTATTGGCTAAGTATTAACTGGAGTAGCTACGAATAGTCTGCTGACTATGAAAAAGTCCACTATAGTCTAGTCTATAGTCTAGTCTATAGTCTAGTCCTATAGTCTAGTCTATAGTCTAGTCTATAGTCTAGTCTATAGTCTAGTCTTTAGTCTAGTCTATAGTCTAGTCTATAGTCAGTCTATAGTCTAGTCTATAGTCTAGTCCGATAGTCTAGTCTATAGTCTAGTCTATAGTCTAGTCTATAGTCCCTAGTCTAGTATAGTCTAGTCTATAGTCTAGTCTATAGTCTATGTCTAGTCTGTAAGTCTAGTCTATAGTCTAGTCTATAGTCTAGTCCCTATAGTCTAGTCTATAGTCTAGTCTATAGTCTAGTCTATAGTCTAGTCCTATAGTCTAGTCTATAGTCTAGTCTATAGTCTAGTCCTATAGTCCTAGTCTATAGTCCTAGTCTATAGTCTAGTCTATAAGTCCTAGTCATAGTCTAGTCTATAGTCTAGTCCTATAGTCCTAGTCTATAGTCTAGTCTATAGTCTAGTCTATCGTCCTAGTCCTATAGTCTAGTCTCTAGTCTAGTCTAAGTCTATAGTCTAGTCTATAGTCTAGGCTATAGGTCTAGTCTAAATAGTCTCTAGACTAGACTAGATATAGAATTGGTGTCTATAGTCTAGAGTCTATAGTCTAGTCTATAGTCCTAGTACTATAGTCTAGTCTATACTAGATCTAGACTATATAGTCTAGTCTATAGTCTAGTCTATAGTCTAGTCTATAGTCTAGTCTATAGTCTAGTCTATAGTCTAGTCTATAGTCTAGTCTATAGTCTAGTCTATAGTCTAGTCTATAGTCTAGTCTATAGTCTAGTCTATAGTCTAGTCTATAGTCTAGTCTATAGTCTAGTCTATAGTCTAGTCTATAGTCTAGTCTATAGTCTAGTCTATAGTCTAGTCTATAGTCTAGTCTATAGTCTAGTCTATAGTCTAGTCTATAGAGTCTATAGTCTAGTCTATAGTCTAGTCTATAGTCTAGTCTATAGTCTAGTCTATAGTCTAGTCTATAGTCTAGTCTATAGTCTAGTCTATAGTCTAGTCTATAGTCTAGTCTATAGTCTAGTCTATAGTCTAGTCTATAGTCTAGTCTATAGTCTAGTCTATAGTCTAGTCTATAGTCTAGTCTATAGTCTAGTCTATAGTCTAGTCTATAGTCTAGTCTATAGTCTAGTCTATAGTCTAGTCTAGTCTATAGTCTAGTCTATAGTCTAGTCTATAGTCTAGTCTATAGTCTAGTCTATAGTCTAGTCTATAGTCTAGTCTATAGTCTAGTCTATAGTCTAGTCTATAGTCTAGTCTATAGTCTAGTCTATAGTCTAGTCTATAGTCTAGTCTATAGTCTAGTCTATAGTCTAGTCTATAGTCTAGTCTATAGTCTAGTCTATAGTCTAGTCCAACGGTTCCCAAATGGGGGTCCGCGGACCCCTAGTGGTCCGTAGTAAAATCCTAGGGGGTCCGCGAAGACGAACGAAAAAAACCATGAATAAACAATATTCTGCTTTTATATGTATGTACAAATATATCCAATTTTTGTGCAATAATCCCAAATTTTTTGGTGACTTTTGAATTTTATTTTTTCGGTTGTTTATCAGGAAGATGCTAGGCCCTACAAATTTATTGTATAACTTTTATAAAGTAAAGTACTGCGTGATTTGTAATTTTTATTTCCTGTATATGTACTGAAATAATGGTTTTATTTCAGACAAATAATACTCTGCCTTACAATTAAATTAGGGATACTGGTATTCCGGAGTATGAAGTTCAATTCAAATACAAGCTTATTACAGATTTAAGTTTATCAAATTGTAAGCAAAAGTGTTCTCGTTTGAAAGGACAACAATTATATATTTCCAAAACAGAGGTGACTCTTTATGCATCTCTTTATAAATATTCCAATCCGACGTGATACACAGATTTTAACTTGATTTTGTCGACCAATACATATTATTAAATTAACATCAGAAAATCCATAGCGTTTCGCGTAAATATGCAGCCAAAAACCATGAAGTAAAATAATTCGTTGGTATTTTAAAATTCAAATTTAAGTTCCAAATTCACACTACTTTAACAAAGAGTTCAAATCATATATTATGCGGATAACGCATAATATATGATTTCTTATATTATTTTCCCGAAAGCTTAGCTCACTTACTCAGTTCACCCTTTGCAACCGCAACAAATTTTTGAAACGTGACTCCTTAAGCACATGTGACAATATTTGATAAAGAAACCTTTTCGCTACCTTGAAGAAAAATGAACATGAAAGATCTCACGATCATAAAATTAAACATCATGTTAACATATCAACAAAGAAGTCATTCTATCTTCAAAACATGCAATTGAAAACCTATCTGAAATATTATATATTCTCAATGTACGGGAAAAAAATATGTATGGGGGTCCGCGAAATTAAATAAGCTCTTCAAGGGGTCCGCGAAGTAAAAATCTGTGGGAACCGCTGGTCTAGTCTATAGTCTAGTCTATAGTCTAGTCTATAGTCTAGTCTATAGTCTATAGTCTAGTCTATAGTCTATAGTCTAGTCTATAGTCTAGTCTATAGTCTAGTCTATAGTCTATAATGTAGTCTATAGTCTATAATGTAGTCTATAGTCTATAATGTAGTCTATAGTCTATAATGTAGTCTATAGTCTAGTCTATAGTCTAGTCTATAGTCTAGTCTATAGTCTAGTCTAGTCTAGTCTAGTCTAGTCTAGTCTAGTCTATAGTCTAGTCTATAGTCTAGTCTATAGTCTAGTCTATAGTCTAGTCTATAGTCTAGTCTATAGTCTAGTCTATAGTCTAGTCTATAGTCTAGTCTATAGTCTAGTCTATAGTCTAGTCTATAGTCTAGTCTATAGTCTAGTCTATAGTATAATGTAGTTATAGTCTATAATGTAGTCTATAGTCTAGTCTATAGTCTAGTCTATAGTCTAGTCTATAGTCTAGTCTATAGTCTAGTCTATAGTCTAGTCTATAGTCTAGTCTATAGTCTAGTCTATAGTCTAGTCTATAGTCTAGTCTATAGTCTAGTCTATAGTCTAGTCTATAGTCTAGTCTATAGTCTAGTCTATAGTCTAGTCTATAGTCTAGTCTATAGTCTAGTCTATAGTCTAGTCTATAGTCTAGTCTATAGTCTAGTCTATAGTCTAGTCTATAGTCTACTCTATAGTCTAGTCTATAGTCTAGTCTATAGTCTAGTCTATAGTCTAGTCTATAGTCTAGTCTCATAGTCTAGTCTATAGTCTAGTCTATAGTCTAGTCTATAGTCTAGTCTATAGTCTAGCTATAGTCTAGTCTATAGTCTAGTCTATAGTCTAGTCTATAGTCTACGTCTATAGTCTAGTCTATAGTCTAGTCTATAGTCTAGTCTATAGTCTAGTCTATAGTCTAGTCTATAGTCTAGTCTATAGTCTAGTCTATAGTCTAGTCTATAGTCTAGTCTATAGTCTAGTCTATAGTCTAGGTCTATAGTCTAGTCTATAGTCTAGTCTATAGTCTAGTCTATAGTCTAGTCTATAGTCTAGTCTATAGTCTAGTCTATAGTCTAGTCTATAGTCTAGTCTATAGTCTAGTCTATAGTCTAGTCTATAGTCTAGTCTATAGTCTAGTCTATAGTCTAGTCTATAGTCTAGTCTATAGTCTAGTCTATAGTCTAGTCTATAGTCTAGTCTATAGTCTAGTCTATAGTCTAGTCTATAGTCTAGTCTATAGTCTAGTCTATAGTCTAGTCTATAGTCTAGTCTATAGTCTAGGTCTATAGTCTATAGTCTATAGTCTAGTCTATAGTTCTAAGTCTATAGTCTAGTCTATAGGCCTCTAGTCTATAGTCTAGTCTATAGTCTAGTCTATAGTCTAGTCTATAGTCTAGTCTATAGTCGAGTCTAATAGTTCTAGTCTAGAGTCTAGTCTATAGTCTAGTCTATAGTCTAGTCTATAGTCTAGTCATATGTCTAGTTCTATAGTCTAGTCTAGTAGTCTAGTCTAATAGTCTAGTCTATTAAGTCGAGTCTATAGTCTATTATATAGTCTAGTCTATTGTCTAGTTTATCGTCTGGTTTATAGTTTAGTCTATAGTCTAGTCTATAGTCTAGGCTATGTGCTAGTGTGTAGTCTATTCTATAGTCTAGTCTAAAGCTTTAGGCAAAATATTATTTTTGTATGCAAATTTTCAACTCATTTCTTACTTTTAACATTCATTTTATTGGATATTTAAAATCCTAATATTAAATTCTGTAAACTTTATATTTTACAGATTCCTGTTAAAATTCAATTTGATCTCTCTTTTCTTCTCAAATTTTCTCTTTTACTTAAAACATTTTCTATTAACTTCTGCGCTTGTCGTTTCCCAAAGAAACTAACCGCAAATTCTCTTCTACTACATCTCTCGTTAGGACGGACAGACACATGTATTTTTCTCGTCTGTTGATTTTTACCAAAACAAATGTTTCTGACAGTAAATAGCAGAGTATAGTAACGCAAAAAAAAGATAGAACTGAAAAAAAACAGTAATTGTGGGTATAAATAAACTAACAAGAAAATCATTTAAATCAATTGTTGTTACAATGTGAAACGCGACTGAGAGACGTCACGCGGTCTAAGTGAAGCAACAGTCCTTAATATATTGATTGCTAAAAAAGGAAAGGGAAACATTTTTAAATTTTTCTTTGTGAGGTATCATCCAGGGAATATAAGGTAGAAATGCGTGAAATTATGCTGACGAAGCAAGCATTTACCTTTATAAATAAATGATTAAATTTTAAGTTAAACGATTAGGCAGTTATAATTACCTGGCAACAGAAAAAGTTAATTGGATGAGATTTTTCAAAATATTTATATTAAAGTTTTAATACACAGTGAATTTATAATTCATATATCTTGGAATTTTCTGTTTAAATGAAAATTGTCATTCGTTGCTTTAAGAACTGCTGGATTTTATAAGATTTTATTTCAAAACATACATAACTACACTTACATACATATGTTGGTATGTGTCTGTATTCCTCTACCCCCTTGCAGGATATGAATGTATGTATGTATGATAGCTACATATGTATGTGTGTATAGCATTATTACAGCTGCAACAGTTTCTTGTTGATATTGTAGGATTTTATTATTAAAGAACGGAAATATAAATTACAACAATACACTTTACCATTGAAACCAGCAACAACAACAACAACACCAACTATTTAATTGACATGATAACGGACACTTTTCCTATATTTTCCTTTTTTTATTATAATAATTTCTGTTGTATTAAATGGGTACATGTGTTTGTGAATGTTGATGTGTTGGTTGGCGGTCGGTTGTTGGTCTGGTTTGCTAGAATGGCTGCGTTTTGCTGGTCTTGTTGTTAAAACAGTTTTGTGGTATTGTTGTGTGTTAAATTTCACATTTACTATACTTTCATTTTTATTTTCATATACAAGAATATATAACGAATGTATTAATATGTAAGAAAATATTATGACATTGCACAATGGATGAGAAATAAAATATTATGAAAGTTTCTATAGCTAGTCAGATCTTCAAAAATTTTAAACTCTGTTCATAGAACTATTACATCAATAAATAGTCTTTCAAAGAAATCTTAACCCCTTTAACTGTTTATTGCTTTTCTGCTGGATCGCTTAAATAATTAAAATTTCATTGTGATTTGTTTTTTAATTTGAATAAAATTCCTAATATACTTAAAATAAAAATTAAAACATCATTACAGTCCACATAATTAACAGCATACAAAATCACAATAAACATTAAAAGAACTTTATACATAGTACATATTCATGTCTGTGTATAAAACCAAAACCACAACATGAAAACATTACCAATTCCATTGCTGTTACAATGCTCCAGCTCAAAGTCGTAGTTGTAAAACATTTGTAATAAAATTTTCCAAAACTTGGCAAAAAACAAGTTGTACAATAAAATTTAACCATACTATCATAGTGGTTCTATGTACCATGTGTATAATTATGCACCAAGATTAGACTGCTGCCAAGATATGAATGATAAATTGGATTTCTAGAAAGAACTGCAAAACTATTAAAACCAGCTGAACTGAACTAGAACTGAACTAGAACTGAACTAGAACTGAACTAGAACTGAACTAGAACTGAACTAGAACTGAACTAGAACTGAACTAGAACTGAACTAGAACTGAACTAGAACTGAACTAGAACTGAACTAGAACTGAACTAGAACTGAACTAGAACTGAACTAGAACTGAACTAGAACTGAACTAGAACTGAACTAGAACTGAACTAGAACTGAACTAGAACTGAACTAGAACTGAACTAGAACTGAACTAGAACTGAACTAGAACTGAACTAGAACTGAACTAGAACTGAACTAGAACTGAACTAGAACTGAACTAGAACTGAACTAGAACTGAACTAGAACTGAACTAGAACTGAACTAGAACTGAACTAGAACTGAACTAGAACTGAACTAGAACTGAACTAGAACTGAACTAGAACTGAACTAGAACTGAACTAGAACTGAACTAGAACTGAACTAGAACTGAACTAGAACTGAACTAGAACTGAACTAGAACTGAACTAGAACTGAACTAGAACTGAACTAGAACTGAACTAGAACTGAACTAGAACTGAACTAGAACTGAACTAGAACTGAACTAGAACTGAACTAGAACTGAACTAGAACTGAACTAGAACTGAACTAGAACTGAACTAGAACTGAACTAGAACTGAACTAGAACTGAACTAGAACTGAAATAGAACTGAACTAGAACTGAACTAGAACTGAACTAGAACTGAACTAGAACTGAACTAGAACTGAAATAGAACTGAACTAGAACTGAACTAAAACTGAACTAGAACTGAACTAGAACTGAACTAGAACTGAAATAGAACTGAACTAGAACTGAACTAGAACTGAACTAGAACTGAACTAGAACTGAACTAGAACTGAACTAGAACTGAACTAGAACTGAACTAGAACTGAACTAGAACTGAACTAGAACTGAACTAGAACTGAACTAGAACTGAACTAGAACTGAACTAGAACTGAACTAGAACTGAACTAGAACTGAACTAGAACTGAACTAGAACTGAACTAGAACTGAACTAGAACTAGAACTGAACTAGAACTGAACTAGAACTGAATTACAAGTGAACTAGAACTGAACTAGAACTGAACTAGAACTGAACTAGAACTGAACTAGAACTGAACTAGAACTGAACTAGAACTGAACTAGAACTGAACTAGAACTGAACTAGAACTGAACTAGAACTGAACTAGAACTGAACTAGAACTGAACTAGAACTGAACTAGAACTGAACTAGAACTAGAACTGAACTAGAACTGAACTAGAACTGAACTAGAACTGAACTAGAACTGAACTAGAACTGAACTAGAACTGAACTAGAACTGAACTAGAACTGAACTAGAACTGAACTAGAACTGAACTAGAACTGAACTAGAACTGAACTAGAACTGAACTAGAACTGAACTAGAACTGAACTAGAACTGAACTAGAACTGAACTAGAACTGAACTAGAACTGAACTAGAACTGAACTAGAACTGAACTAGAACTGAACTAGAACTGAACTAGAACTGAACTAGAACTGAACTAGAACTGAACTAGAACTGAACTAGAACTGAACTAGAACTGAACTAGAACTGAACTAGAACTGAACTAGAACTGAACTAGAACTGAACTAGAACTGAACTAGAACTGAACTAGAACTGAACTAGAACTGAACTAGAACTGAACTAGAACTGAACTAGAACTGAACTAGAACTGAACTAGAACTGAACTAGAACTGAACTAGAACTGAACTAGAACTGAACTAGAACTGAACTAAACTAGAACTGAACTAGAACTGAACTAGAACTGAACTAGAACTGAACTAGACTGAACTAGAACTGAACTAGAACTGAACTAGAACTGAACTAGAACTGAACTAGAACTGAACTAGAACTGAACTAGAACTGAACTAGAACTGAACTAGAACTGAACTAGAACTGAACTAGAACTGAACTAGAACTGAACTAGAACTGAACTAGAACTGAACTAGAACTGAACTAGAACTGAACTAGAACTGAACTAGAACTGAACTAGAACTGAACTGAACTAGAACTGAACTAGAACTGAACTAGAACTGAACTAGAACTGAACTAGAACTGAA
The DNA here is from genome assembly GCF_015586225.1 of Lucilia sericata. Classification (NCBI taxonomy): domain Eukaryota; kingdom Metazoa; phylum Arthropoda; class Insecta; order Diptera; family Calliphoridae; genus Lucilia; species Lucilia sericata. The sequence continues at coordinate 15,824 of NW_023996482.1, read as the reverse complement.
CTAGAACTGAACTAGAACTGAACTAGAACTGAACTAGAACTGAACTAGAACTGAACTAGAACTGAACTAGAACTGAACTAGAACTGAACTAGAACTGAACTAGAACTGAACTAGAACTGAACTAGAACTGAACTAGAACTGAACTAGAACTGAACTAGAACTGAACTAGAACTGAACTAGAACTGAACTAGAACTGAACTAGAACTGAACTAGAACTGAACTAGAACTGAACTAGAACTGAACTAGAACTGAACTAGAACTGAACTAGAACTGAACTAGAACTGAACTAGAACTGAACTAGAACTGAACTAGAACTGAACTAGAACTGAACTAGAACTGAACTAGAACTAACTGAAATAGAACTGAACTAGAACTGAACTAGAACTGAACTAGAACTGAACTAGAACTGAACTAGAACTGAACTAGAACTGAACTAGAACTGAACTAGAACTGAACTAGAACTGAACTAGAACTGAACTAGAACTGAACTAGAACTGAACTAGAACTGAACTAGAACTGAACTAGAACTGAACTAGAATAACTGAACTAGAACTGAACTAGAACTGAACTAGAACTGAACTAGAACTGAACTAGAACTGAACTAGAACTGAACTAGAACTGAAAGAACTGAACTAGAACTGAACTAGAACTGAACTAGAACTGAACTAGAACTGAACTAGAACTGAACTAGAACTGAACTAGAACTGAACTAGAACTGAACTAAACTAGAACTGAACTAGAACTGAACTAGAACTGAACTAGAACTGAACTAGAACTGAACTAGAACTGAACTAGAACTGAACTAGAACTGAACTAGAACTGAACTAGAACTGAACTAGAACTGAACTAAACTAGAACTGAACTAGAACTGAACTAGAACTGAACTAGAACTGAACTAGAACTGAACTAGAACTGAACTAGAACTGAACTAGAACTGAACTAGAACTGAACTAGAACTGAACTAGAACTGAACTAGAACTGAACTAGAACTGAACTAGAACTGAACTAGAACTGAACTAGAACTGAACTAGAACTGAACTAGAACTGAACTAGAACTGAACTAGAACTGAACTAGAACTGAACTAGAACTGAACTAGAACTGAACTAGAACTGAACTAGAACTGAACTAGAACTGAACTAGAACTGAACTAGAACTGAACTAGAACTGAACTAGAACTGAACTAGAACTGAACTAGAACTGAACTAGAACTGAACTAGAACTGAACTAGAACTGAACTAGAACTGAACTAGAACTGAACTAGAACTGAACTAGAACTGAACTAGAACTGAACTAGAACTGAACTAGAACTGAACTAGAACTGAACTAGAACTGAACTAGAACTGAACTAGAACTGAACTAGAACTGAACTAGAACTGAACTAGAACTGAACTAGAACTGAACTAGAACTGAACTAGAACTGAACTAGAACTGAACTAGAACTGAACTAGAACTGAACTAGAACTGAACTAGAAACTGAACTAGAACTGAACTAGAACTGAACTAGAACTGAACTAGAACTGAACTAAACTGAACTAGAACTGAACTAGAACTGAACTAGAACTGAACTAGAACTGAACTAGAACTGAACTAGAACTGAACTAGAACTGAACTAGAACTGAACTAGAACTGAACTAGAACTGAACTAGAACTGAACTAGAACTGAACTAGAACTGAACTAGAACTGAACTAGAACTGAACTAGAACTGAACTAGAACTGAACTAGAACTGAACTAGAACTGAACTAGAACTGAACTAGAACTGAACTAGAACTGAACTAGAACTGAACTAGAACTGAACTAGAACTGAACTAGAACTGAACTAGAACTGAACTAGAACTGAACTAGAACTGAACTAGAACTGAACTAGAACTGAACTGAACTAGAACTGAACTAGAACTGAACTAGAACTGAACTAGAACTGAACTGGAACTGAACTAGAACTGAACTAGAACCGAACTAGAACTGAACTAGAACTGAACTAGAACTGAACTAGAACTGAACTAGAACTGAACTAGAACTGAACTAGAACTGAACTAACTGAACTAGAACTGAACTAGAACTGAACTAGAACTGAACTAGAACTGAACTAGAACTGAACTAGAACTGAACTAGAACTGAACTAGAACTGAACTAGAACTGAACTAGAACTGAACTAGAACTGAACTAGAACTGAACTAGAACTGAACTAGAACTGAACTAGAACTGAACTAGAACTGAACTAGAACTGAACTAGAACTGAACTAGAACTGAACTAGAACTGAATTAGAACTGAACTAGAACTAACTAGAACTGAACTAGAACTGAACTAGAACTGTACTAGAACTGAACTAGAACTGAACTAGAACTGAACTAGAACTGAACTAGAACTGAACTAGAACTGAACTAGAACTGAACTAGAACTGAACTAGAACTGAACTAGAACTGAACTAGAACTGAACTAGAACTGAACTAGAACTGAACTAGAACTGAACTAGAACTGAACTAGAACTGAACTAGAACTGAACTAGAACTGAACTAGAACTGAACTAGAACTGAACTAGAACTGAACTAGAACTGAACTAGAACTGAACTAGAACTGAACTAGAACTGAACTAGAACTGAACTGAACTAGAACTGAACTAGAACTGAACTGAACTAGAACTGAACTAGAACTGAACTAAACTGAACTAGAACTGAACTAGAACTGAACTAAGCTGAACTAGAACTGAACTAGAACTGAACTAGAACTGAACTAGAACTGAACTAGAACTGAACTAGAACTGAACTAGAACTGAACTAGAACTGAACTAGAACTGAACTAGAACTGAACTAGAACTGAACTAGAACTGAACTAGAACTGAACTAGAACTAAACTAGAACTGAACTAGAACTGAACTAGAACTGAACTAGAACTGAACTAGAACTGAACTAGAACTGAACTAGAACTGACAGAACTGAACTAGAACTGAACTAGAACTGAACTAGAACTGAACTAAACTGAACTAAAACTGAACTAGAACTGATCATATTTTACTCAGGACTATCTTGTTGTATCCTAATGTACATAACTATGGTTGAACATTAAATTGTCCATTTGTTGGCCAGAGAATGAGTATAATATATGTATGTTTTGGTAATTATATTATAGTTATTCACACAAGTGTTGCTTTATAGATATGTATAGCATAACATTTATATATGTACAATAGGAATTCTAAAAATCCGGGAATTTTTTATTGTTATTTTAATCAGAAATATTTATATATATGTGTTGTCTAGAAATCTTATGAACACTAAGGTGACATTCAAATTATTTTTGTGTTACTTTGAGTAGATGTTTGAAATAGTTTAATAGTATTAAAATAGCTAGTCCATCAAATAGTTAAACATTTGGGGAAATTTGATTCTTTGTAAAACTACATGTTTTTAATACAACATTTAACCTAAAGCATTTTAATTTTTACGCAAACTCCTTTCACCTCGATTTAGCTGCTAGAATGATACAATTATTAGTTGATTGTGCTATTGATGTAAATCAACGTTAATTGCCTAGATTAATACATAATCCATAATAATTATAACAATAGCGAAGTAGACTATACAGGTTTATGAAGGTGCGGCCTCATCTACTTTTGTTTTCTTATGTAAATACTTATGAACGTGAATAACAATTGATAGTTTAAGGCTATTGTCAAATGTACAAGTTATAACTAAGATTACAATAGCTTGAACAGTATGCTCAATTAGGTGGCTATAACAATTTGTGAAGGAATAAAGATTTTAAATATAATGACAAAATAATTAATATTTATAACTTTTAAGGCATCAAACGAAATTTTAAAATTTATAATTGATAAAACTATGAAAATGGTTTTATATTTAAACGAATGCAAATGTTTTTTCACACTTTTGCAAAACTTTGCCATCACATTATATGCTGTTTAATTAAATATGTATTTAAAATAGCTTTATAATTTAAAAACTTTTCATGCAGAACTAATGATGATTTTTTTATATATTAATGTTACTTTTAGTGGTGAATAAAAGTAACATAAATTTTATTTCTATATTTATTCACCATTTTTAATTTAGCGTAAATTCATTTATTTGAATTCATTATAATTTACTGAATCCATTAAATAAATTCTTAATGTAGAAACGCAGAAAAAGTAAAAGTTCAAAATTATTTCTACAACAAGTTAGTAATTTTTCTATTTTTTAAATTTATTTATGTTCAGTTTCATAATAATAAAAGTTATACCTAACGTATGATAAATTTCATATTACGCATACGTAGGGGAGTCCTAAGAATAAGGAATGAACTTGTACATTTCAATAATTTATTTGATTCTTTTGAACTTTGAGTGGTTTTTATTATTTGAAGGAATCACAATCGTAATAGATATTAAAAACAAATAAAATTTGAAGTCAGTTTTATGAAACTCCTCAAAAATTTCACTTGTCATCACCTATAATTGGTTGCTTCATTTTCTCTTTACTAGTACTCCTCCTGCAACTCATTTAAAATTCTTTTGCAATTTGAAAGTTATACATTTGGTTTCTCATGATATCAGTTTGTTCTTTTCATAGTTTACTATAGAGCACATGATGAATAAAACGAGAAGGAAAAAGTATAAATAATTTATATTTTTATTACTCGTGGGCAAATAGAATAAAGAAAAAAAAAAAAAAAACAAATGTCATGAAATATTTGCATAAATGAAATTAAAATGAAAGCAAAGAAAAAGAAAGAACGAAAAAAATTATAAATATGGCTGAAAGAAGTAAAAGTGAAAGGAACGTGTATATAATATCAGATCTGCAGAAGACTAGAATATACAGTAGACTCTAGACTGGACTATAGATTGTAGACTGAACTATAGACATACTTAATACTAGACTATAGACTGGACTATAGAATAACCACTATAGACTAGGCTATAAACCAAACTATAGACTAGACTATAGACTAGACTTTAGACTAGACTATAGACTAGACTATAGACTAGACTATAGACTAGACTATAGACTAGACTATAGACTAGACTATAGACTAGACAATAGACTAGACTATAGACTAGACTATAGACTAGACTATAGACGTGACCATAGACTAGACTATAGACTAGACTATAGACTAGACTATAGACTAGACTATAGACTAGACTATAGACTAGACTATAGACTAGACTATAGACTAGACTATAGACTAGACTATAGACTAGACTATAGACTAGACTATAGACTAGACTATAGACTAGACTATAGACTAGACTATAGACTAGACTATAGACTAGACTATAGACTAGACTAGACTATAGACTAGACTATAGACTAGACTATAGACTAGACTATAGACTAGACTATAGACTAGACTAGACTATAGACTAGACTATAGACTAGACTATAGACTAGACTATAGACTAGACTATAGACTAGACTATAGACTAGACTATAGACTAGACTATAGACTAGACTATAGACTAGACTATAGACTAGACTATAGACTAGACTATAGACTAGACTATAGACTAGACTATAGACTAGACTATAGACTAGACTATAGACTAGACTATAGACTAGACTATAGACTAGACTATAGACTAGACTATAGACTAGACTATAGACTAGACTATAGACTATACTATAGACTAGACTAGACTACAGACTAGACTATAGACCAGACTATAGGCTAGACTATAGACTAGACTATAGACTAGATTATAGACTAGACTATAGACTACATTATAGACTAGACTATAGACTATATTATAGACTAGACTATAGACTAGACTGTAGACTAGACTATAGACTAGACTATAGACTAGACTATAGACTCGACTATAGACTAGACTATAGACTAGACTATATACTAGACTATAGACTAGACTATAGACTAGACTATAGACTGGACTATAGATTAGACTATAGACTAGACTGTAGACTGGACTATAGACTAGACTATAGACTAGACTGTAGACTGGACTATAGACTAGACTAGACTATAGATTAGACTATAGACTAGACTATAGACTAGACTATAGACTAGACTATAGACTAGACTATAGACTAGACTAGACTATAGACTAGACTATAGACTAGACTATAGACTAGACTATAGACTAGACTATAGACTAGACTATAGACTAGACTATAGACTAGACTATAGACTAGACTATAGACTAGACTATAGACTAGACTATAGACTAGACTATAGACTAGACTATAGACTAGACTATAGACTAGACTATAGACTAGACTATAGACTAGACTATAGACTAGACTATAGACTAGACTATAGACTAGACTATAGACTAGACTATAGACTAGACTATAGACTAGACTATAGACTAGACTATAGACTAGACTATAGACTAGACTATAGACTAGACTATAGACTAGACTATAAACTAGACTATAGACTAGACTATAGACTAGACTATAGACTAGACTATAGACTAGACTATAGACTAGACTATAGACTAGACTATAGACTAGACTATAGACTAGACTATAGACTAGACTATAGACTAGACTATAGACAGACTATAGACTAGACTAGACTAGACTATAGACTAGACTATAGACTAGACTATAGACTAGACTATAGACTAGACTATAGACTAGACTATAGACTAGACTATAGACTAGACTATAGACTAGACTATAGACTAGACTATAGACTAGACTATAGACTAGACTATAGAGTAGACTATAGACTAGACTATAGACTAGACTATAGACTAGACTATAGACTAGACTATAGACTAGACTATAGACTAGACTATAGACTAGACTATAGACTAGACTATAGACTAGACTATAGACTAGACTATAGACTAGACTATAGACTAGACTATAGACTAGACTATAGACTAGACTATAGACTAGACTATAGACTAGACTATAGACTAGACTATAGACTAGACTATAGACTAGACTATAGACTAGACTATAGACTAGACTATAGACTAGACTATAGACTAGACTATAGACTAGACTATAGACTAGACTATAGACTAGACTATAGACTAGACTATAGACTAGATAGACTAGACTATAGACTAGACTATAGACTAGACTATAGACTAGACTATAGACTAGACTATATAGGACTAGACTATAGACTAGACTATAGACTAGACTATAGACTAGACTATAGACTAGACTATAGACTAGACTATAGACTAGACTATAGACTAGACTATAGACTAGACTATAGACTAGACTATAGACTAGACTATAGACTAGACTATAGACTAGACTATAGACTAGACTATAGACTAGACTATAGACTAGACTATAGACTAGACTATAGACTAGACTATAGACTAGACTATAGACTAGACTATAGACTAGACTATAGACTAGACTATAGACTAGACTATAGACTAGACTATAGACTAGACTATAGACTAGACTATAGACTAGACTATAGACTAGACTATAGACTATACTAAACTAGATAATAGGCTAGAATATAGACTAGACTAGAAAAAAGTTCTTTAGTACAGAATTATTCATGCCTGATATAGGGTATAAAATAAGTGGTAGTGGTGGTTTTGTAATATTTAAACATTTAACTAGAAATAATAATATCTATACAAAGGCTTTCTTAGAAAGCCTAAGTGGCAATTTATACAAAGAATGGAGTTTTATAATCCCACTTCAAGTTGGTTCTACACTCTTCTTTACCTCACGTTAAGTGTAACGCAAACGTTTTCCAAGAAATTTTTGAAAAAAAATAATATTAATATAAAATGTATAATTGCACAGTGAGGCGTTTGTACAAATGGACTTATTTGAATTTTATACATAGAGGGTACATACATACATGCATTTCCGTTTCCCGTTATTATCACCATAAAAATGTAAATACTCAACAAACATGTTTGCATAAATTTAAATTTACAGAAACACTGCAAGGTAAACATATTAACGTACCAACATATATTTGTATGTATATTAGGGTTGTCCTGTGTTTATGGAGAATAGGGCGATGTTGACTTTGGTGCAATTAATATTTTGCACAAAAGCTATCTCCTATAGCTTACGTTTCTAAACACCCGTTAAGTGTAGGGCAAACGAAAAAAGAGCCTCCCTAATAAACTTTTTATATTATATATGTATCTATTATCATTTAGTATGCCACTTATGCGGGCATCTAATTTGTTAATTTAAATTGCATTAATGCAACACATAGTGCACATGTCTCTGCACTTGTATTTGTGCATTCGTGTATACATTTTGTCGCATTGTTATATTTATACGTTTTTTTTTTCTATCATCATTTTGTAATTTCACATTAAACTGCACACACATTTGCATAAATTAAATATAATTTGTAGTACAGCATTGGGTTCGGAAATGCGAGGCAAGGAGGAAGATGTGTTTAAGATAAATAGATACATACATATACATATGTATGTATGCTTCGTTACTAAACATTTGAAATTGTTTGCTGATGTGCAAACAAAACAATTTAGAGAAAAGACACTCACACCGTGTTTGGCAAAATATTTAAATTTGAAATGGTGCATATAGCAAACTAACATACTTTCGCACATAAATTAAGTGTAAATATTAGGGTGATTGAGAATTCTTGAAAATGGAGGTAATCAAAATGTAATGGACTTAGCTCCTTTATTAGTTCTTTAGGACTTTTCCTAATTTTAACATGTTGTTTTGAAAAAATACAATACTGTTAAAGGGTGATGGTCCAGGAGTAGTTGGAATTTACTTGTTTCATCCATATTATTTTGTAGCATGCTAATGTATCCCGCATAAACTAAACAGTTGCATTTTAGACTTTTATTTTATGTATTTAACACAGTAGACAAGAAAATGCGGAAGGAAATAATGCGAAAACAATCTGCAAAAACAGCTTAAATTCACAACTCTGGAGCTGGAGGTTAACTAATGTTAGTAAACTGGCGGAAAACATCTTTTACTAAATTCATGCTGGAATGGAAATAGGAATGATGCAAATTGCTGTGATAGTATTACAGTCACTATTTTTTCAAAATATAACACTCAATGTTAAAAGTTAGGTTAGGTTAGGATGGGTTATACACACAAAGGAGTAACTTTTTACCACTGGATTTTAATAAGTCATTATAAAATTGATTACCAAAATGCTGCAAAAGAATTCACCATAAAATTCAAAAAACATATACAACTCATGTCTTCGCACATGACACTTTAATACGTACAATAGAAAGGCATCCATAAACTGTTAGATAAAGCAAGTCGTAACAAAATTGGATTATGTCGCGACTTTTAAACAACAACAACTAGTGAAACCCATTTACATTCATAAAGGCAAAACTGTAACAACTAACAAATGTCCTTTACTGCAACTACATCTGCAACGTTAAATCCTTTTACACGTGAAACGTATTAAGTCGTATTCTTAACAATATAATACTATTGCAACCAACCGCATTATGCTACATAATATAGCAATGTTATGCGGCCTGTAAAAAGTAATACCAAAAGCTGTTAATGACTATTAATATCTTGACAATTACACCATTTCTCAGGCTGTGGGAAATTTGAATTTTGAGATAGTATTAATAGTAGTGAATTATATTTTGGATTCTTTTATGTTTTGATTTGTCTATGGAATAGGCTATCTACTAGTCTATAGACTAGACTAGTTAATAAACCAGTATGACGACTAGTCTATGGTCTAGAGTATGGACCAGTCTATGAACTAGTCAATGGGCTAGTCCATTGAGTATTGACTAGTTAATGGATCATTGACTTACATATGAACTATGCTTTTTCTTAGTCTATTGCATAGTCTATTGATTAGTATATTGAATAGCCAATGAACCATTGAACCATAACATATGAACTAGTCTATTGCATAGTCTATGGACTAATCTATTGACTAGTTTATGGACAAGTCTATTACCTAGTCTATGAACTAGATCATTTCCTAGTATATGGACCATTCTGTTGACTAGTCTATTACCTAGTCTATTGTCTAGTCTATGGACTAAGCTGTTGACAAGTCTATTCTCTTGTCTATTGGCTGGTCTATTGACTAGTCTACTGACTGACTATTCCATAGACTAGTCAATACATTAGTCTATGGTCTGAAGAGTATATGGGTATTGAATAGTATATGGACTTTTTTATTGACCAGTCTATTGATTAAGCTATTATCTAGTTTATGGATCATTCTAGTGACTGGTCTATTAACTAGTCTATTGTATAGTCTATTTACTACCCTATTGTTTGGTATATTGACTGATCTATGAACGCGTCCATTAACTGCACTATGGACTAGTCTGTGAACTAGACTACTGACTACTCTACTGACTAGTCTATGGACTAGTCTATGGACTCGTCTTTTGACTAGTCTATTAACTAATCTATTGAGTAATCTATTGACTGATCTATGGACTAGTCCATGGACTAAACTACGAACTAGTCTACTGACTAGTTTATGGACTATACTATGGACTTGTCTATGAACTAATCTATTTACGAGGCTATTATATAGTCAATTGGCTGGACTTTGGACTAGTTTATTGCCTAGTCTATGGACTGGTCTATGGACTAATCTATTTATCAGTCCATTCACTGTTTTATGGACTAGTCCGTGGACTAGACTACGAACTAATCTACTGAATACGGACTTGTTTATGAACTACACTATTGACTAGTCTATTGACTGGTCTATGGACTAGTCTATTGTCTAGTCTACAGGCTAGAGCTACGAACTAGTCTACTGACTAATCTGTTGACTAGACTACGAACTTGTCTATGAACTAGACTACTGATTAATCTATTTACTCGTCTATTGTGTAGTCAATTGGCTGGACTATGGATTAGTTTATTAACTAATCTATTGACTAGACTATGAACTATTCCACTAACTAGCCTATGGACTAGTCTATGAACTATAATACAGACTAGTCTATTTACTAGTTTATGGACTAGTCTTTTGCCAAGTATATTGAGGAGTCTATTGCCTATTTTATTGAATAATCTGTGGACTAGACTACGGACTAGTCTAATCACTAGTCTAGTGGCTGGACTATGGACTACTATCTTGACTAGTGTATCTAGTAATCAGTTACATATACCAGTATATTGTCCGGTCCATTGACTAGTCAATAAACTGACTGGCCTATTAAAACCATTTAACTCTTTCTAATCAACATTTTCCAGTAAATGGTGTTGTTTAATAACCAAACACAAAAAAAACATGTGCACATTTGAAAACTACAAATACAAAAGTAACAAAACTGTCTAATAAAAGGTCATAAAATTACAAGCCACATGTATGTTGAAGGATAATAGAAAGAGCTTGCAACAGGGAAAAGAGTGAGAGGATAACAAAAAACATAGAAAAAGGACAAGAGTAGGGTGATTATGAGGCCTCATATTTATACTAAAAGTAGTTAAAAAAATTTTATGAAAAAAATTTTGATTTTTTTTTTGTTGCCTTTAGAATAATTATCCTTGACATTATTGTATTTTTGTGAGAACTTTTTTCTTCTATTTGTTTTTTTTGCTAACATTTATGTCACTGTGTTAAATACTAAAATTGTGGTCATGTGAAGTCTGTTAAAGTGTTAATAAAAATAAATGGTTATTTTTGAACAGCAAATATGTGACAGAATTTAATTAGAAATATTTTTGAAATTTAAATATTTTGAGGTAGTTGAATTTATATTTTAAAGCTTAAAGTAGACTATTCTCTAAATAATTTGAAACTTGATATACATATTTATACCCTACACCATTTTAGTGGGGAGGGTATATTGGATTTGTACTGATGTTTGTAACATACAAAAATATTCGTCCTAGACCCACCTTAAAGTATACCAATCGGCTTAGAATCGTTTTCTGAGTCGATTAAGCTATGTCCGTCCGTCCGTCTGGCTGGCTGTCCATGTAAACCTTGTGCGCAAGTACAGGTCGCAATTTTCAATATAATTGGATGAAATTTGGCACGCACGTTATTTGACCTAAGGACGAAGCCTATTGAAAATGGTTAAAATCGGTCCATTATTTCACCTAGCCCCCATAGAACAGAACCCTCCGAAAAGGGCTTCTGAGCTGATAATTATGTTAAATATACAGTTATATCGATAAAATACGGCACAACTAAGTTTTGTAGAAGTCTTGATGACCCTGCCAAATTTCATAATGATCGGACTACATTTAACCCTAGCTCCCATACAAAGTCCCCTTCAGAAAATTACTTGAATGTCCCAAATTAACTTATAAACACAAATATCGCGATGAAATTCAGCACAATAAAATATTATGTAAATATAAATATATTCACAAAATTTTATCGGGCTTGGTCCATATTTGCCCCTAGCCCCATATAAAGCCTCTTCCAGAAAATTAGTTTTTCATCCATAAATTGCTTAAATGTATCGGAACAAGGGAATATTGAAGATAAATGGTTTATTATGAAAAATAAATCACATTTAATATTCATAACTGGTGTAGGGTATCATATGGTCGGCCACGCCCGACTATACTTTCTTACTTGTTTATATCTTTGGTTCCACGTATTTTTCTATGTGTTAAAACATTAGACGCATTAACGTCTTAAAAATGTTAATATATAGTCAGAACTAAATCTTCTCAATTTGTAAATCATCGATCTAAACTTCACAAGTAACTGTTCAAAATTGACCTAATTCGAAATCAATCCTTCGACGTTCCTAGTTATTATACTATATCATATGGTCGAGTAGGTCCCATCATATATTCTTACTTGTTTTGTGTTCAGTTCAGTTTAGTTTTTTTTTTTCATTTTTTTGTATACAGAACTTGACAGTTTTTCTGACAACTAACAAGTGTGGACACTTACTCATATGTACAGAACATACATACAGATGTACATTGTACAACTGTATCTGTATAAATATGTATGAATGTACTTTTTTGTGTATAACTATTTTTACATGTGTCCTTTTTTTACAATATTTACTTGACCTGACATGTGGACACCTTGTAGTTATTTTCCTCTACTCTTCTGCTTTTTTTAGCTCTGTTGACTTGTGTAAAAACATGATTGTGCATGCACAATCATTTTATATATAGCAATAGCAGCATGAAATAGCAGACGTACCTAAAAAGAGAATTAAAGAAAGATATTTTTTATTAAATAGTTTAGTTTTTTAAGAAATTAAATTTAAATAAAATTTATTAAATTAATAAAATAACTTTTTTTTATTTTTTTTTTTTTAATTTTAGAGAACAACTTATAATTTCCATAAATATTAAATTTTTTATCGCTCAAATCTATAGACTACATATAGGGGTGGCCCAAAAATATGCTGTTAAAATTTTTCCATTAAAATTAATGTAATATAGACTATTCGTAATACTATTCGTAGCCCCACATATGCTATCAAACCCTTAATGAAAATTTAACACGCTCTAGATAAGTATTTCCGTTCATCTCTCTGTTAAGACTCGATCTTGGGTAGCTGAGAGCGTATTTTTTTCATCACTGGATAACAAAAATTAATCAAATTGGCTATAGAAAAAACGAAACAATTAAGGACTACCTTATTGTAAAGTAAAAACTTACTATATTAATCAAGTGTCATATATAAATTTCTCTACGGCAATTTAGCAAACCAACCGCATGAAAAAAAAACCGAAAATTTTGCAAAAAAAAGGCTCACTATAAAATATTGTTGCACATACATAAATCTCATAGGAATGACATGTTGTATAGTTTTAACAGACAACATGTAAAAATAACAAATAAATTGAAGTTGTACTTATCCGACTATATAATAAGCTACAGCGTTATAAACTAATTTTCGGAATATAGATCTTATAGCCACTCTTGGAGTGATCAATCAGAACAGAAGTTTATAATGGTTTTTCTAGACACCAAACCATATTGGTGAAAAAATATCAAGCTGACATGTCTTGGCTATTACAGGATAGAAGTACTAACACCTATATATTTTGTATATATTTCTGCTTAATCGGTACTCAACTATGATCGCTTTAATCATGGCACCATGCTACAAAAAGTGGATAAAATGAATTTAAGGACATTCTACCTATCTACACCAAGCTCTGAAAAGACCAGTCTAGTCAAAATATCAATAAAGAGAAGACTGGTCTGCCAACAATGCGTTTCAGTACAACAAGATCCATTTATTAAAACTCTTACGGGGACTGCTTAAGGAATTTTCTGTCATCATCACTGAACTATATTAAAGTGTATCCGTAAGGCAGTGGAAAAACTAAAAGAAACTTCTTATCGGGCGTCGAATATTCCTTAAATAATCCGGCGTATAACAAGGACCTCGCTTTATATGAATGAGAAAAAAATCTTAATTGAGGACTCTGACGAAACGATTTGGGTTGGACGAAACTTTTTCGTAAAAAAATATTCAAGTTCCTCTGGCTGAGTTATCGAAATCCATAGACGAATGGTCTTTAGAAAAAGTAGTCCGTTCAAACCTCTTGAAAGTAATTCTAAAAGTTTTGGGCGTGTTTTATGGAAAAAGGGATTCGAGTCGATTGGCCCTTGATTAGTTATTTAGTTAGGTAGTTAGTTAGTTAGTTAGTTAGTTAGTTAGTTAGTTAGTTAGTTAGTTAGTTAGTTAGTTAGTTAGTTAGTTAGTTAGTTAGTTAGTTAGTTAGTTAGTTAGTTAGTTAGTTAGTTAGTTAGTTAGTTAGTTAGTTAGTTAGTTAGTTAGTTAGTTTAGTTAGTTAGTTAGTTAGTTAGTTAGTAGTTAGTTAGTTAGTTAGTTAGTTAGTTAGTTAGTTAGTTAGTTAGTTAGTTAGTTAGTTAGTTAGTTAGTTAGTTAGTTAGTTAGTTAGTTAGTAGTTCGTTAGTAGTTAGTTAGTTAGTTAGTAGTTAGTTAGTTAGTAGTTAGTTAGTAGTTAGTTAGTTAGTTAGTTAGTTAGTTAGTTAGTTAGTTAGTAGTAGTTAGTTAGTAGTTAGTTAGTTAGTTAGTTAGTTAGTTAGTAGTTAGTTAGTTAGTAGTTAGTTAGTTAGTTAGTTAGTTGTTAGTTAGTAGTAGTTAGTTAGTTAGTTAGTAGTTAGTTAGTTAGTTAGTTAGTTAGTTAGTTAGTTAGTTAGTAGTTAGTTAGTTAGTTAGTTAGTTAGTAGTTAGTTAGTTAGTTAGTTAGTTAGTTAGTTAGTTAGTTAGTTAGTTAGTTAGTAGTTAGTTAGTTAGTTAGTTAGTTAGTTAGTTAGTTAGTTAGTTAGTTAGTTAGTTAGTTAGTTAGTTAGTAGTAGTTAGTTAGTTAGTTAGTTAGTTAGTTAGTTAGTTAGTTAGTTAGTTAGTTAGTTAGTTAGTTAGTTAGTTAGTTAGTTAGTTAGTTAGTTAGTTAGTTAGTTAGTTAGTTAGTTAGTTAGTTAGTTAGTTAGTTAGTAGTTCGTTAGTTAGTTAGTTAGTTAGTTAGTTAGTTAGTTAGTTAGTTAGTTAGTTAGTTAGTTAGTAGTTAGTTAGTTAGTTAGTTAGTTAGTTAGTTAGTAGTTAGTTAGTTAGTTAGTTAGTTAGTTAGTTAGTAGTTAGTTAGTTAGTTAGTTAGTAGTTAGTTAGTTAGTTAGTAGTTAGTTAGTAGTTAGTTAGTTAGTTAGTTAGTTAGTTAGTTAGTTAGTTAGTTAGTTAGTTAGTTAGTTAGTTAGTTAGTTAGTTAGTTAGTTAGTTAGTTAGTTAGTTAGTTAGTTAGTTAGTTAGTTAGTTAGTTAGTTAGTTAGTTAGTTAGTTAGTTAGTTAGTTAGTTAGTTAGTTAGTTAGTAGTTAGTTAGTTAGTTAGTTAGTTAGTTAGTTAGTAGTTAGTAGTTAGTTAGTTAGTTAGTTAGTTAGTTAGTTAGTTAGTTAGTTAGT
>NW_023996481.1:0-41251 GCF_015586225.1 Lucilia sericata | reverse complement strand
TTTTTAAATATTTCAAAACAAAAACAAAATTAAAGAAAATAAAAATAATAATTATTTAGTAAAACCTCTAAAATTAATAAAAATAAATTAAAAAAAAAAACAAAAAAATTATACTAATAACATTTATATGCTTATATTATAAGTTTTCCTTTTTGAAACAACATTTTCAGAAAAATTTAGTAAAACACACACACAAATAAAAACTCCCCATTATGTGTAGATAAAAATTTAAATTGCTTAAATAATAAAGATTAAAAATTTCCCTGAAAAAAAAAAAACAACAAAATTAACGAAAAGTTTTTATTTTGCAATTGAATTACTGCTGATTGATTTATTTTTAAATTCAATTATTTTATTTAAACAAATTTTACCACTTTTTAGAGATTTGCGTTGGACTTAATTAGTGTTTTCTTTAAATTGTTATCCTTTCAATAGGGTAACACAAGTATTGATCTAGAAAACCATACGGACTGTTGTCCTCGTTTACGAAAACCCTGTGATGAGTAATTTGTACTATAGTATTGTCTGCAGTCCAGATTATAATATTGGCTGAACTATAGTTGTGTTTATAGTCAGGATTATAGTTTTGTCTATAGTTTGTATTATAGTCCTTTCAATGTTTCGCTTAAAAGAATGTACTATAATCTCGATTATATAGTCCTGTTTATAGTCTGAATATAGTGTTGTCTGTAGTATACACTGTCATATTGTCAGCACTAGTGTTGTCTGGTCTATAGTCTGGACACTAGTCCTATCTATAGTCTGGACTCTAGTCTGTAGTTTAATCCATAGTTCTATCAATTGTTCTGTCTATAGACTACTATAATCTTGATTGTAGTCATTTCTATAGCCCTGTTTATAATGTAGTTATAGTTCTGTCAAAAGTCAAGAATATAGTATTCTCTATGGTATAGTCAGACTACAGTCCTGTTTATAGTCTGGACTATAGTCCTGTTTATAGTCTGCACTATAGTCACTGCTATAGTCTGGACTAAAGTCCTTTCTGGACTATAGCACAGTCAATAGTCTGTCTGTAGTCTAGACTATAATCTGGATTATAGATCCGACCTAGTCTGGACTATAACCTCGTGTAAAGTATGGAATGGGGTCCTGTCTTGGTCTGGACTATGATCGTTTCTATATTATTTTGTCTATAGACGGCTATTTTTCTGCACTAAAAGCTTGTCTATTTGTCTGGCCTATGGCCTTAGGTTTGTTCTTATATCAAAACTTCAAATAACAAGGCTTTATTTCAAATTCAAATATTATTTCTATCTTTTGCAAATAAATAAATTTTCTTATTAAAATTGATTGCTCTTGCAAAATCCTTTTACCTTCGCTATTATTGTCATCGATTAAAACATATAATAAAAACAATAATAAATAAACAATATTTAATCAATATAAAAAGAATTAAGTAATAAATTATTATTACAAAACTACACATAATATTACACACCATCTACTTTACATACACTTACTTACATGCATACATATATATGAAATTTCATTAAATTACTATATTAATTAAACAAAATATTGAAAAAATAAAAAAAAAAACAATTACAATTCACAATAAAGAAAAATATTGAATAAAAAAAAAAAAAACGATATGTAAAATGATAATGAATCTTAATAATAAAAAAATGCTTTTGCAAAAAGTGTTTAAACATTTAAAGGGCATCTTTCAATGCAGACGTTTTCTTTACAAAATTCTTTAAATGTCTAATACGAAGATGTTATTGTTCTTAGTCAAGGGACTCTTATATAGACTAGTATATAGTGTAGTCTATAGTAAATTCTATAATCTAGTCTATAATATATAGCCTAGACTATATTCTAGTCCTTAGTTTACTCTATAGTTATGTATGTAATCTAGATTATAGTTTATTCTACGGTCTAGTCTTTGAAAATCTGAATTGAGAATGTACATATATCTTAATGATTTCAATACTAGTAATTCAGATATTAACAAAAATTATTAAATTTTTTAAAAACCATTTCGGTTAACGAAATTAGTCTACGCAATCACGTTTATAATATGGTAACACAAAAAAGTTGTTTTTAAAGTTGGTAACTCGACTATTTTAATTTAAAGAGTCCGGCAATATTGAGCAGAAACATATGTAAACAAACTTATTTCGCGCAATTCGGCTTAAAGCCGATAAGGCCGGTCCCATATTTGTATAATTTACAGAATACTTTGCTAAATTTATGGAATTTTCAATATTAAATTAATTTGTTTCATTAAGCAAGTTTTCTTTATCTAATAATGTGCCGCTCATTGAAATTTGGTCGACGTAAAACTTTGTTCAACGTTCGATGTATATGCTTAGTATTTACGTGCCCCCCTCGAGTTGCTGCTACAACGTCAAATAAGAAACTTTGTTGAGGCGTCGGTAGTGTCAACATGATTGCACCATTTTACATTGCTGGCTAGACATACCGTAAGGGACCAGGACATCAAACATGTGTATTTTAAATGGGAAGTACTGTTGACGACCTTTCTGCCGAATGTTGTGCCTCGATTTTATCTATAGTCTAGTCTATAGTCTAGCCTACAGTCTAGTCTATAGTATTGTCAATAGTCTAGTTTATAGTTTAGTCTATAGTCTAGGCTATAGTCTAAACTATAGTCTAAACTATAGTCTAGGCTATAGTCTAGTCTATAGTCCAGTCTACAGTATAGTCTATATATTGTCTAGTCCAACGGTTCCCAAATGGGGGTCCGCGGACCCCTATGTGGTCCGTAGTAAAATCCTAGGGGGTCCGCGAAGACGAACGAAAAAACCATGATTAAACAATATTCTGCTTTTATATGTATGTACAAATATCTCCAATTTTTGTGCAATAATCCCAAATTTTTTTGGTGACTTTTTGAATTTTATTTTTTCGGTTGTTTATCAGGAAGAAGCTAGGCCCTACAAATTTATTGTATAACTTTTATAAATTAAAGTATTGCGTGATTTGTAATTTTTATTTCCTGTATATGTACTGAAATAATGGTTTTTATTTCAGACAAAGAATACTCTGCCTTACAATTAAATTAGGGATACTGGTATTCCGGAGTATGAAGTTCAATTCAAAGACAAGCTTATTACAGATTTAAGTTTATCAAATTGTAAGCAAAAGTGTTCTTGTTTGAAAGGACTAAAATTATATATTTTCAAAACAGAGGTGACTCTTTATGCATCTCTTTATAAATATTCCAATCCGACGTGAAACACAGATTTTAACTTGATTTTGTCGACCAATACATATTATTAAATTAACATCAGAAAAATCCATAGCGTTTCGCGTAAATATGTAGCCAAAAACCATGAAGTAAAATAATTCGTTGGTATTTTAAAATTCAAATTTAAGTTCCAAATTCACAGTACTTTAACAAAGAGTTCAAATCATATATTATGCGGATAACGCATTCCGCAACAACATAGAAGAAGTCCAACTTTCTTATATTATTTTCCCAAAACTTAGCTCACTTACTCAGTTCACCCTTTGCAATCCCAACAAATTTTTGAAACGTGACTCCTTAAGCACATGTGACAATATTTGATAAAGAAACCTTTTCGCTATCTTGAAGAAAAATGAACATGAAAGATCTCACGATCATAAAATTAAACATCATGTTAACATATCAACAAAGAAGTCATTCTATCTTCAAAACATGCAATTGAAAACCTATCTGAAATATTATGTATTCTCAATGTACGGGAATATTTTATAGATATGACTACATTTATTAGACCTAGGAATTAATGAACTAGGTCAATTTTCGGATGGACAATTATTTAGAACAATAAGATATGAAAATATGTATGGGGGTCCGCGAAATTAAATAAGTTCTTCAAGGGGTCCGCGAAGTAAAAATCGGTGGGAACCGCTGGTCTAGTCTATAGCCTAGTCCTTAGTTTAGTCTATATTAAGGTATATAATCTAGTCTACAGGTTACTTTATTTTATAATTTGATTTTTATAGAAATATAAGCATTCAGAACATATGTATCCTTATGATTTTAATACTAGTAATTCGAATATTAACAAAATTTATTAAATTAAATTAAAACCATTCCAGTTATCGATAAAATTAATCTATGCAATCACGTTTCTAGTATGGTAACACGAAAAAGTTGTTATTTAAAGTTGGTAACTCTTTTAGTTTAATTAAAAGAGTCCGGCAATATTAAGCAGAAAAAATGTAAACAAACATATTTCGCGCAATTTGTTAAATTGATGCGATTTTATTTCGTACTAGTTATTTTTATTAAGCAATTTACATATATTTTACAAATCAAATAACAATGAGTAAATCAAAATCAACGCGTTCCACTAAAATCAAAGAAGAACCAGATGCCAGCACCAAAACTAAAATAAACTCCTCCGTTCCCTCGGCTTTACGAAAATCTTTTACATTTCTCAACACATGCTGCAAGATGAAACAGAAAAATTAAGTTTGGAACGTTTTTATCATCCGGGCAAGGGAAAAGGCGGCTTTATTTATTACCAAGGATGACAAGCATATAATGGAAATATTGGAATTTGCTGAACCAAGAAGGAGCTGGCTGATTGACAGCGAAGTATGTTCAAATGGTCATATATATTTTACCACACCAATCGATGTAACATTCCTAGCATTACATCATTTGCGTAAACATTGTGTGAAAAGAGCCTTGGCACTGGATAGTATACACGATGATGAAGATCCTAGTGCAGCGAAAATTCTTAACCATTTTGTTGATCCTAAGAATTTGGGTTGCATAGCTGATGTAAAAACGGCCGGGGGAGATATGACATTCTACAAATATAATCATGATAAGACCATGGCTTGGTTATCCCTTAAAACTAAGCGCTTGGCAAAGTTATTACAGAGTAGTGGCATTTATTGCGGCAATAGTGCCGTATCACAAAATTTTGCCCGAAGTGAAAAGGCATTAGATGAAACGGCTAAAGATAGTGATTATTTGCGTATGGCTTGTGATTATGTGGGTAGTTATATAGCTGTCGAATTACACGAGGAGTTAACAAAACTATTGGAAATACCCTCTGAAATTCAAGCTATAACAGAGGATAAAAAGGCTTCTACAAATAAACGAAAATCTGGTGATAAACTTACTAGTGCTGGTACCAAAAAACAAAAACTGGAAAATGGTGCAGCCTCTAAACTAAAGAATTCTAATTTATTAGATGAATCTCTCGACAATGAAGAAGAGGACATCAAGGATGAGGAAGAAGAAAATAAAGTAAATACATCTATTAAAGAGGAACATAAATCACCTAAAGCTGCCACGGCTACGCCTCTCAAGGAGCGTTCATTAAGTGCCAAAGAGAAGTCATTGGCAAAAAGTGCTAAAGGCACTAAAAGTATAGCGTCATTTTTTATGAAAAAGACTGCTTAAATATACATACACATATATTTTTAAACAAACACTGTTAACACATTTTGTATGTTTTATTATCATTTAAGTGCAAGTCTGAAAAATTAAGTATTTATTTTTAATTAAATGTATTTGCTTTTCTAAAAAAAATTGAAAAAAAACAGTTTTAACTAAAAATCGAATATGTATAACTTTCTTCTTAGAAATGTAGAAAAAAAAAATCAGATTTTGGAACATAGTCTATACTCTTCTAGTCTATAGTATAGACTATAGTGTTGTCTGTAGTCAAGTCTATAGACTAGAATATACTAGACTACAGAATATAGTCTAGTCTATAATAAGTTGTTTATGGAAAAGCTTATTGACTTCTCTGTGGATTAAACTATAGGATAGTCAATGGACTAATGTTTGTAATGCATTATGTCTATACATTACAAACATCAGAACAAATGCATTATATTCTCTGCGCTATAGTGATAAGGGTATAATAAAAAAAATTCCCAAAAATGCACAATATATGTAATAATAGTTGCAGTGTACACTGTGAAATGAATAGCCCTTTGAGATTATAATAATTTTATTCAGTTTTATTCACTCATATAATTAAGATAAACAAGTAATTAACAAGAAGTATAAAAGGACATTAAAATTTCAAAATGATGGCAGTCATATTTTGGACATTTCCGCTGTTGCGCTAGTAACGATGAAACTTGAACAGGATAAAAATTCAACAAATACAAATTTGGACATTCCAAACACAAATTTAAATTCACCAACTATAAGTGATATTTCTAGTAGTGTTATAATTAAAACTAATTTAATATATGGAAATCGGAAAACCGCTTATAAGTCTGTTATAAGAGAATATTCCAAGAAGACTAGCGTACATGGTTTGAAGTATATTTTTGAAATACATCGACCATTTTATGAAAAGTTAAGTGATGTTAATGTAAAAATTAATTAAAATTTATATGTTTTTAACTAAAAATTTAATGCTTGATATTTCTAGATTATTTTGGCTTATTTTCCTCTTAATATCTCTATTTTTTGCGGGGAAATATACGTGGAAAACTTATGTAAAATGGTTAGATTCTCCAACGGTTTTGGGATTCGATGAAACTCTAGTGAAAATTCATAAAATACCATTTCCAACTGTAACCATTTGTCCGGAAAACAAACGAGATGCGTTCAAATTCGATTTTAGCTATGTGTCAAATATGTTTTGGTCTGAAATGGAAAATTTAAATGAATTTCATAATGAAACGTCATATTTTAGAGAACATTAGTAAGTGTTACTAAATTAAATTAATTTCTAACAAAAATTTTATTTTAATAATCAATTATAAAGTTTCAAAAATGCTATAACATTTTCACATATTCATTCCAGTTAATAAAAATGTTTTAAGTAATTTTAGAATGGGTACAAGCAGAACTACTTGGGCAATAACCTGGGAACCATTGAATTCGCAATCAGATCTAAAAACGTTTCTCTGAGACATTAATGTGTTTATAAATTAAAAAATCTAGTAGACTAGTCAATAGATTGGTCAATAGATTAGTTAATAGACTATTCCATAGATTAGACAAAAGTCAAGCCCATAGACTAGTCAAAAGTCTAGACAATAGACTAATCAAAAGACTAGTAAATAGACTAGTACATAGACTATTCCTGCATTCCCCGACAACCGGTTCTACGTACCGGAATGATCCGAATTATTCGGCCAAGGGCTGTCAACCCCAGAAACAACAATACAATAGACTATTCCTCTGACTATTTCCTAGTTAAGTCCATTGACTTGTCTATAGACTAGTAAATGGGCTAGTCAATGGTCAATGGGCTAGTCCATAGACTAGTCAATAACGTAGTCCACAGACTAGTCAATAAAGTCCATAGTCCAGTCCGTAGATTTCACTTCTGAAAGTGTTTCTCTGAAACATTGATGTGTTTATAAATTAAAAATTTAGTAGACTGGTCAATAGACTAGTGCATAGACTAGCCCATAGACTAGACAAATGACTAGTCCCTAGATTAGTCAATAGACTGGTCCGTAATCTAGTCTATAGACTAGTCCGTAGATTAGTCTTTAAAATGTCCATTTCCATGCTTGTTATAAAGCAATTGAATTGATTTTTTTAGAAAAATCAATTCAATTGCTTTATAATAGCAACATCACTAGTCCCAAGTTTGATTTGAATTTGTTTGGTTTTAATCTCTTCTATAACTAGTTAATTTAAAAGAAATCCTAAAATTATTCCTAGAGTATAATAAAATTTTAATAATTTTATATAAATGTATCTCCATAGTTTGGAAAAGTTTCTGACTACATTGCAAACATGTGACCTAGAAGTTATTAATAAATTCTATCCTTATGTACCAAAAAACCTAACAGTAGATATAGTACAAAATCTACTAAATATAGCCTCCGGTACATATAATATAATACGATGGAAAGGAATAGTTTATTACGATTGTCTTAAAAGGGTACTTACCGATGAGGGAGTATGCTATCAATTTAATGGTTTACAACATCAAGATATTTACAAAAATCCCGAGTAAGTACGAACACAATTAAAGTGGAAACTTAACAAATATTTTCATTTATTTTCAGTTACATGAGCTATAAAAATGATGAATCATATTGTTATTTAAATAAAAAACGAAATTTATCATTTGATGAGTATTATCAAAGTCAAGGTTTTAGTACATATCTGGAAAGATCCACTTTATCATCGGCACGTTATGGTTTTCGTGTACTTTTAGATTCTGATACGGACGATAATGACTATGAGTGTACAAGATTTAAACAAGGTTTTAAGGTATGCTATGAGTGCATTATACAAAGATTTAGATGTAATTTACTCGCTATATATGTATCTATATTTATATAGCTATTTATAAACTCTCCCGATAGTATACCATTAACGATGGGAAACTATATATTAGTTCCCTATTCTCATGAAGTAATGGTAACACTTTCACCTCAGTATATAACATCTCAAAAACAATTATGGAATATTGAGCCAGAAAAGTAAGATACAAAATTATTTGTATATCGTTTCTTAAAAATATGACAATTATTCGGGTAGTCATTTAAGGAACTTATAATGGATTTTTCTTTTTGTGTATATTTTCTTTAGGAGACAATGCTATTTTAATAATGAACGAAATTTATATTTCTTTAAAATCTATACACAAACTAATTGTCAAGCAGAATGTTTAACTAATTATACTATAGCAAAGTGTGGCTGTGTTAAATTTTGGATGCCCAGTAAGTTAAGTTATACATATTAAATTAATATCTCTGAACTGAACTTGAACAAGAACTGAACTAGAACTGAACTTGAACAAGAACTGAACTAGAACTGAACTTGAACTTGAACTGAACTGAACTAGAACTGAACTAGAACTGAACTAGAACTGAACTAGAACTGAACTAGAACTGAACTAGAACTGAACTGAACTAGAACTGAACTAGAACTGAACTAGAACTGAACTTAGAACTGAACTAGAACTGAACTAGAACTGAACTAGAACTGAACTAGAACTGAACTAGAACTGAACTAGAACTGAACTAGAACTGAACTAGAACTGAACTAGAACTGAACTAGAACTGAACTAGAACTGAACTAGAACTGAACTAGAACTGAACTAGAACTGAACTAGAACTGAACTAGAACTGAACTAGAACTGAACTAGAACTGAACTAGAACTAAACTAGAACTGAACTAGAACTGAACTAGAACTGAACTAGAACTGAACTAGAACTGAACTAGAACTGAACTGAACTAGAACTGAACTAGAACTGAACTAGAACTGAACTGGAACTGAACTAGAACTGAACTAAAACTGAACTAGAACTGAACTAGAACTGAACTAGAACTGAACTAGAACTGAACTAGAACTGAACTAGAACTGAACTAGAACTGAACTAGAACTGAACTAGAACTGAACTAGAACTGAACTAGAACTGAACTAGAACTGAACTAGAACTGAACTAGAACTGAACTAGAACTGAACTAGAACTGAACTAGAACTGAACTAGAACTGAACTAGAACTGAACTAGAACTGAACTAGAACTGAACTAGAACTGAACTAGAACTGAACTAGAACTGAACTAGAACTGAACTAGAACTGAACTAGAACTGAACTAGAACTGAACTAGAACTGAACTAGAACTGAACTAGAACTGAACTAGAACTGAACTAGAACTGAACTAGAACTGAACTAGAACTGAACTAGAACTGAACTAGAACTGAACTAGAACTGAACTAGAACTGAACTAGAACTGAACTAGAACTGAACTAGAACTGAACTAGAACTGAACTAGAACTGACTAGAACTGAACTAGAACTGAACTAGAACTGAACTAGAACTGAACTAGAACTGAACTAGAACTGAACTAGAAAACTAGAACTGAACTAGAACTGAACTAGAACTGAACTAGAACTGAACTAGAACTGAACTAGAACTGAACTAGAACTGAACTAGAACTGAACTAGAACTGAACTAGAACTGAACTAGAACTGAACTAGAACTGAACTAGAACTGAACTAGAACTGAACTAGAACTGAACTAGAACTGAACTAGAACTGAACTAGAACTGAACTAGAACGGAACTAGAACTAGAACTGAACTAGAACTGAACTGGAACTGAACTGGAACTGGAACTGAACTGGAACTGAACTAGAACTGAACTAGAACTGAACTAGAACTGAACTAGAACTGAACTAGAACTGAACTAGAACTGAACTAGAACTGAACTAGAACTGCACTAGAACTGGAAAAAGATGAAGTTTTAAAAACTAGCTAGTTTTTTGTTCTCCAGGTAGACTCTGGTTTTAAAATAAGAACTAAAAAAAATTTCATGGGATAATATCATTATTAATAAAGTAATTATCATTATTTAAAGAACCCTTGGATATTCCTATTTGTGATCTTTCAAAAGTGACCTGTTACACCAATGCCACCAATGAATTGGAAGTCTTAATAGCCAATCAAACAGCTCAAAAAGCTAAAGATCCTACTGTAAAAATATTGTGTGATTGCATGCCTGCCTGCAATTCATTGGAATATAATTTCGAAATAAATCGAGCATATTTTGATACCGATGCACTGGTTAAAGCAATTCGTGGAGATAGATATAAGAAGTATGTAAATACATATTTTTGATGACTATTGTATGTATGGTATGTATTTTTTTATTATAACGAAATGTGTATTTCTATTTAGGACTCGTATATCACGTCTAAACATTCACTTTAGAGAAACACAATTTACCGCCATTAAACGTACTGTTCTATACGATCTTACGCAATTAATTGCTAATTGTGGTGGAATATTCGCTCTATTTATGGGAGTTTCTATGTTAAGTCTTATCGAATTAATATATTTCTTTTCGGTACGTTTAGTTAATAATTTCCGTAAACGCAGACAGATTCAAAAGAAAATTAAACAATTAGAAATTTTGAATATTAATTGATTTTTTAATATTAATTGATTTAATAAATTAATAACGAAGATTTGAATATATAGCTAAAGTGGTAAACCTATTTGTATGAGTTAAAGGTATGTATTGGATGTATAACATAAAAATGCCATCTGGCATACATAGTAATGTTATTATTCTCACATATCGTCCAGGTCAGTCAAAAACATTATGTCGAATCGACATCAAAGCTAAATAAATATGTTGCTCTGCATTTGGAGCGATCAAAAGTGTAGCAGCTAACATCTGGCCCATTATAGGGAACCGAATGTAAATAGCGCATTATTATGTATGTTAGATACCCAATACATTACTGAAATATCTATTTGCACATTTGAAATTAATCATAAAACTCTTTTACAATGTATTTCATAAGTTATTATAAAAATTGCTTAATAAAATTAAATTTTCAAAAACTAAAAGATCGCTATTAAACCATATTTATAACGAAATTTAAAAAAAAAAAAATCCAAAAATTTAATAAAGGAAATTTAAAAAAAGTTTATTGAATTTTTTTTCAATTTAAAAAATATTACAATTTTCAAAATCAGACTAGAACTGAACTAGAACTGAACTAGAACTAAACTAGAACTGAACTAGAACTGAACTAGAACTGAACTAGAACTGAACTAGAACTGAACTAGAACTGAACTAGAACTGAACTAGAACTGAACTAGAACTGAACTAGAACTGAACTAGAACTGAACTAGAACTGAACTAGAACTGAACTAGAACTGAACTAGAACTGAACTAGAATTGAACTAGAACTGAACTAGAACTGAACTGGAACTGAACTAGAACTGAACTAGAACTGAACTAGAACTGAACTAGAACTGAACTAGAACTGAACTAGAACTGAACTAGAACTGAACTAGAACTGAACTAGAACTGAACTAGAACTGAACTAGAACTGAACTAGAACTGAACTAGAACTGAACTAGAACTGAACTAGAACTGAACTAGAACTGAACTAGAACTGAACTAGAACTGAACTAGAACTGAACTAGAACTGAACTAGAACTGAACTAGAACTGAACTAGAACTGAACAGAACTATGTAGAACGAAAATCAACGATTAAAGATGAGACAATTTTAAGCACAAATCATTGGTATAAAAGATCTAACTAGAACGAGTAAAAATAGACAGCTTTAAGTTAAAATTTGGTTCTTTAAATCCTGCACGTGTTGTTCGTTTGTATTCACACTAATGTTACGGAAACTATTTTGTATTAAGCGATTAAATATATAATGAAAATTTTAAATAGTCCTTCGAGATTAAAATTATTTAATTAAAGTTACACACATTTAGCTATTTTACATTATCCAGTAATTGACAAGTATGTATAAAAGTATATGAAATGTTCCAAATGTTTTTAGTCATATTTTGACCATAAACAAGGCAAAATGAAAAATGAAGAAAATGAAAAAATTTCAAATAAAAATAACGAAGAACAACGGGACTTAAATACAAGTTTAACATCACTGGCATTAAGTGAAGTTCCCAGTGATTTAATCATACAGACCAATTTAATATATGGAAAAAAGTCTTCGGCTTATAAGGCCGTATTAAGGGAATATTCAAAGAAAACTTCGGTGCATGGATTAAATTATATTTTCGCTATACATCGACCATTTTATGAAAAGTTAAGTGTTAACAAAAATATAATTAATTGTTTTATTTTTTTTTTTAAAGTAATACTTAATACTTTAAGATTATATTGGATTATTTTCACGGTAATATCACTTTATTTGGCCATAAGCTATATGTGGGAAACATATATCAAATGGTTAGATACTCCTACCATATTGGGTTTCGATGAAACTTTAGTGAAAATACATAAAATACCATTTCCAACTGTAACCATATGTCCGGAGAACAAAAGAGATATAACAAAATTTGATTTTTCTGATGTATCGGAATTTATATGGTCTGAAATTGAACAACATAAAAAATTTCCCGATAAGGAGGTTTTAACAGAGGAATAGTGAGTTTATATATAAAATTCTATAGGAAGATTTATAAATTCAATTCTTTTGTAGTGTACACAAATTTCTGGCAACATTACAAACATGCAATCAAGAAGTTATCAATAGATTTTCCCCATTTTTACCGACCAACATAAATGTGGACGTGGCGGAAAATCTTTTGAATATGGTCGCCGATATAAATGTAACAATGCAAATGTGTAAATGGAATGGTCGTTTTGATGAGGGTTGTAGTATTATTAGAAAGGTGCTTACAGATGAGGGTGTATGCTATCAATTTAATGGTTTAAGGCCTCAAGATATTTATCGCCAATCAGAGTAAGTATTCTCCTTATTAATAAGACATATAGTAATTAATTCCAATTCGTTTCAGTTTTATAAGTTATAAAGATGAAGAAGCCGATAAGTTTAATAATACGCATAATTGGTCATTGGATTATGGTTATCAGGATCAAGGTTTTAATGCCTATCCAAAAAGATCTATTATGTCATCAGTTCGCAATGGTTTTTACGCTTTACTAGGTGCCTATGAAGATGATAATGATTATGTTTGTAATAGATTTAAACAAGGATTTAAGGTATTTTATGTTTGATAAAATCAGATCTTAATTATAGATATGTGTTGTTATGTGTATGTATGTAGGTCTTTCTAAACTCTCCTGATAGTGTACCTGTAACAACGGGTAATTATATTTTGGTGCCCAATTCTCATGAAGTAATGGTAACAGTTTTACCACAATATATAACATCTCTGGATAATTTATTACAATTTGGACCTGAAAAGTATGTTAATAAGTTATAGTATATATCATGAGAATTTTACCGGAATTTCATTTAAAATATCGTGTCCTAAAGTTAAAAAAAAAACACCGTTTTTGCCATATTTGAGACGTTATGATATCATAAGGACACGTTTGTTAATAAAAATCTGTTATGTCATCTGAAAGTCTAATCTGTCTATCTTAAAATAAAGGTTTAACTTCCGTTATATCTTCTTACTTCTTCCCTACCGCTGGAACCAATGAAACATTTTCAAAAACTGATTATTTTACTTTCATAACGTTCTTGTCATAAAGTCTCAAATATTTGTTTAAGATTTAATTGCAATCCATATCGATTGATCAAATTTGGTCTTCCGATTTTCCTATAATTTGCTATATATGTATATTTTCTATCTAGGAGGCAATGCTATTTTAATAGTGAACGAAATTTATACTTCTTTAAATTCTATACACAAAATAACTGTCAAACTGAATGTTTAACTAATTATACCATAGCAAAATGTGGTTGCGCTAAATTTTGGATGCCCAGTAAGTTTTATAATATATAACATTACCCACTTTAAAGCTTTATCATTTTCTTTAGAACCTTTGGATGTGCCAGTTTGTGATCTAACTAAAGTTAACTGTTATAACAATGCCGCCAATGAGTTGGAAATCATTATAGCAAATCAAACTGCACAAAAAGTTAAAGATTCGAATGTGAAAATAATGTGTGATTGCATGCCCGCCTGCAACTCATTGGAATATAATTACGAAATAACACGTGCCTATTTAGACGCCGAAGCAACAACAATAGCCCATCGTGAAAATTATGAAGAAGATGGGTAGGAAATGTTGCAGTAGAGTAATTTAAAAAAAATGTATTATTTTATGAAAATCTTTCGTTTTAGTGCTATTACATCTCGTGTAACTGTTTACTATCGGGAATCTCAATTTACCGCCATTAAACGTACTGTCCTTTACGATCTCACGCAATTAATTGCCAATTGTGGTGGTATTTTCGGCTTATTTATGGGCATTTCTATGTTAAGTGTTATCGAGTTTATATATTTCTTTTCGCTGCGTTTGCTGAATAATTTTCGTAAGAGAAAATTGATTCAAAAGAAATTGGAAGAATTAGAAATGGAAATTCCAAATTGTTCTTAATTAACTAATACAAGTTTTTAATAAATTAAATGCATACATACATAATTCTTATTTATTTAGTAAGTAAGTTAGTTTGTTAGTTAGTTAGTTAGTTAGTTAGTTAGGTAGTTAGTTAGTTAGTTAGTTAGTTAGTTAGTTAGTTAGTTAGGTAGTTAGTTAGTTAGTTAGTTAGTTAGTTAGTTAGTTAGGTAGTTAGTTAGTTAGTTAGGTAGGTAGTTAGTTAGTTAGTTAGTTAGTAGTTAGTTAGTTAGTTAGTTAGTTAGTTAGTTAGTTAGTTAGTTAGTTAGTTAGTTAGTTAGTTAGTTCGTTAGTTAGTAGTTAGTTAGTTAGTTAGTTAGTTAGTTAGTTAGTTAGTTAGTTAGTTAGTTAGTTAGTATTAGTTAGTTAGTTAGTTAGTTAGTTAGTTAGTTAGTTAGTTAGTTAGTTAGTTAGTTAGTTAGTTAGTTAGTTAGTTAGTTAGTTAGTTAGTTAGTTAGTTAGTTAGTAGTTAGTTAGTTAGTTAGTTAGTTAGTTAGTTAGTTAGTTAGTTAGTTAGTTAGTAGTTAGTTAGTAGTTAGTTAGTTAGTTAGTTAGTTAGTTAGTTAGTTAGTTAGTTAGTAGTTAGTTAGTTAGTTAGTTAGTTAGTTAGTTAGTTAGTTAGTTAGTTAGTTAGTTAGTTAGTTAGTTAGTTAGTTAGTTAGTTAGTTAGTTAGTTAGTTAGTTAGTTAGTTAGTTAGTTAGTTAGTTAGTTAGTTAGTTAGTTAGTTAGTAGTAGTTAGTTAGTTAGTTAGTAGTTAGTTAGTTAGTTAGTAGTTAGTTAGTTAGTTAGTTAGTTAGTTAGTTAGTTAGTTAGTTAGTTAGTTAGTTAGTTAGTTAGTTAGTTAGTTAGTTAGTTAGTTAGTTAGTTAGTTAGTTAGTAGTTAGTTAGTTAGTTAGTTAGTTAGTTAGTTAGTTAGTTAGTAGTTAGTTAGTTAGTTAGTTAGTTAGTTAGTTAGTTAGTTAGTTAGTTAGTTAGTTAGTTAGTTAGTTAGTTAGTTAGTTAGTTAGTTAGTTAGTTAGTTAGTTAGTTAGTTAGTTAGTTAGTAGTTAGTAGTTAGTTAGTTAGTTAGTTAGTAGTTAGTTAGTTAGTTAGTTAGTTAGTTAGTTAGTTAGTTAGTTAGTTAGTTAGTTAGTTAGTTAGTAGTTAGTTAGTTAGTAGTTAGTTAGTTAGTTAGTTAGTTAGTTAGTTAGTTAGTTAGTTAGTTAGTTAGTTAGTTAGTTAGTTAGTTAGTTAGTTAGTTAGTTAGTTAGTTAGTTAGTTAGTTAGTTAGTTAGTTAGTTAGTAGTTAGTTAGTTAGTTAGTTAGTTAGTTAGTTAGTTAGTTAGTTAGTTAGTTAGTTAGTTAGTTAGTTAGTTAGTTAGTTAGTTAGTTAGTTAGTTAGTTAGTTAGTTAGTTAGTTAGTTAGTTAGTTAGTTAGTTAGTTAGTTAGTTAGTTAGTTAGTTAGTAGTTAGTTAGTTAGTTAGTAGTTAGTTAGTTAGTTAGTTAGTTAGTTAGTTAGTTAGTTAGTAGTTAGTTAGTTAGTTAGTTAGTTAGTTAGTTAGTTAGTTAGTTAGTTAGTTAGTTAGTTAGTTAGTTAGTTAGTTAGTTAGTTAGTTAGTTAGTTTAGTTAGTTAGTTAGTTAGTTAGTTAGTTAGTTAGTTAGTTAGTTAGTTAGTAGTTAGTTAGTTAGTTAGTTAGTTAGTTAGTTAGTTAGTTAGTTAGTTAGTTAGTTAGTTAGTTAGTTAGTTAGTTAGTTAGTTAGTTAGTTAGTAGTTAGTTAGTTAGTTAGTAGTTAGTTAGTTAGTTAGTTAGTTAGTTAGTTAGTTAGTTAGTTAGTAGTTAGTTAGTTAGTTAGTTAGTTAGTTAGTTAGTTAGTTAGTTAGTTAGTTAGTTAGTTAGTTAGTTAGTTAGTTAGTTAGTTAGTTAGTTAGTTAGTTAGTTAGTTAGTTAGTTAGTTAGTTAGTTAGTTAGTTAGTTAGTTAGTTAGTTAGTTAGTTAGTTAGTTAGTTAGTTAGTTAGTAGTAGTTAGTTAGTTAGTTAGTTAGTTAGTAGTTAGTTAGTAGTTAGTTAGTTAGTTGTAGTTAGTTAGTTAGTTAGTTAGTTAGTTAGTTAGTTAGTTAGTTAGTTAGTTAGTTAGTTAGTTAGTAGTTAGTTAGTTAACCGGTGTCTCTTTTTCAATGAAATGTTATTCATTCCTTCAAATTACTTTAATTGTAATAGCTTCTCGTTCAACTTTCTTCCTCCTTTCCCCTAAAAAGTGAAAGTTTTACCTTTATTATACATATCAATTACTACACACACCGTTAATTGCCTACAGCTGCAAATGATTTACTATACAAAGTCATAAGGGGGTTGGTACATTGTATAGTCTTTCGAGAATAATGCACATTTAATGAATATTTTTTAATTAGCAAATGCACATTTTGCCACATTGATCAAATGTTGACAGTCATAATCTGGAAACAGAATAATATAGTTGCACAAAAGTAAAATTTACGATATAAAAATGAAAAGTGAACATCGTAAGAAATCAAATTTACCAGGGAACGATGACATTACAAGTCTAAGTTCTCTTGATTTAAGTAATGTTTCAAGCGGCGTTATAAACAAAGCCAATTTCTTTTATGGCAGTCGAAAATCAGCTTATAAAGCCGTTTTAAGAGAGTACTCCAAGAAGACTTCAGTACATGGATTAAATTATGTTTTGCAAATTCATCGACCATTTTATGAAAAGTAGCAATAACATGAAAGAAGGTTTGCTTTACTGTAGTTAATATGGTTATTTCAATTTTCAGATTATACTGGATTGTTGCATTATTGTTATCACTTTATTTGGCAACATACTATATGTGGGGTAGCTATGTTAAATGGTCGAATATACCAATAATATTAGGTTTTGATGAAACACTGGTGAAAATTAATCAAATACCATTTCCAACTATAACCATATGTCCGGAAAACCAAATAAATTTTATAAATTACCAGTTTTCAAATATATCGGATTTAATATGGTTTGAAATTGAAGAATATGGAAATTTTCAAAACAGGAACAACATAAGTGAAGAAGAGTAAGTGTGTTATGTTATAAAAACTTTTTTTTTAATGAATTACTTTTTTTAGAAAACTAAATTTTTTGTTGACGTTGCAAATATGTGACCAAGAGACAATCGATAGATATTCTCCCTATATGCCAAAAAATTTAAATATAAACGTGGCTCAAAATCTAATCGATATAGTAAGCGATGCACAAACGATATTAACTTTTGTTGAATTTAAGGGTGATTCAAATGACTATGATCTTGAAATGGTTCTCACTAATGAGGGCGTTTGTTATCAGTTTAATGGATTAAATCATCAAGATATTTATAACAATATAGAGTATAATATGATATATAGTTTAATTGCTTCATGCATAAGTTTTATTACAATCTTTTCAGTTATATTCCTTATAATGGTGGTCTAAAAAATAATATTAGCGTAACGGGAAGTTGGTCTTTAGATGATGGATATCAGAATTCCAGTGAATATCCTATAAGAACAAGTTCCTCATCTATTAGCAGCGGTTTTTATCTTTATTCGCTGAGATTGAAAAGTTTTAAACAAGTTTTTAAGGTAATTTGTTAATTACACTATAAATTAACTTAAAATATACATTGTATTAATATACAGGTATTTATAAACTCTCCCGATAATATACCCCAAACAACGGATAATTATTACATTATGGTTCCTGACTCCAAGCAAGTAATTGTAACAGTTTTACCACAATTTATTAAGACTCAAGCTAATTTAAGGGATTTTGACATCGAAAAGTAAGAAAATAGTTTCATATGTATATATATCACTATTATTTATATATTAGACTATAGACTAGAGTATAATTTAGACTACAGACTAGAATATATACTAGACTATAGACTAGACTATTGACTAGACTATAGACTAGACTATAGACTAGACTATAGACTAGACTATAGACTAGACTATAGACTATACTATAGACTAGACTATAGACTAGACTACAGACTAGACTATAGACTAGACTATAGACTAGACTATAGACTAGACTACAGACTATACTATAGACCAGACTATAGACTAGACTATAGACTAGACTATAGACTATACTATAGACCAGACCTATAGACTAGACTATAGACTAGACTATAGACTAGACTATAGAATAGACTATAGACTAGATTATAGACTAGACTATGACTAGACTATAGACTAGACTATAGACTATACTAGACTATAGACTAGACTAGACTATAGACTAGACTAGACTATAGACTAGACTATAATCTAGACTATAGACGAGAACATAGACTAGACTATAGATAGACTATAGCTAACTATAGACTAGACTATAGACTAGACTATAGGACTAGACTATAGACTAGACTATAGACTAGACTATAGACTAGACTAATAGACTGACATAGACTAACTAGACTAGACTATAGACTAGACTATAGACTAGACTATAGCAGACTATAGACTAGACTATAGACTAGACTATAGACTAGACTATAGACTATACTAGACTATAGACTAGACTATAGACTAGACTATAGACTAGACTATAAACTAGACTATAGACTAGACTATAGACTAGAGTATAGACTAGACTATAGACTAGACTATAGACTAGAGTATAGACTAGACTATAGACTAGACTATAGACTAGACTATAGACTAGAGTATAGACTAGACTATAGACTAGACTATAGACTAGACTATAGACTAGACTCTAGACTAGACTATAGACTAGACTATAGACTAGACTATAGACTAGACTATAGACTAGACTATAGACTAGACTATAGACTAGACTATAGACTAGACTATAGACTAGACTATAGACTAGACTATAGACTAGACTATAGACTAGACTATAGACTAGACTATAGACTAGACTATAGACTAGACTATAGACTAGACTATAGACTAGACTATAGACTAGACTATAGACTAGACTATAGACTAGACTATAGACTAGACTATAGACTAGACTATAGACTAGACTATAGACTAGACTATAGACTAGACTATAGACTAGACTATAGACTAGACTATAGACTAGACTATAGACTAGACTATAGACTAGACTATAGACTAGACTATAGACTAGACTATAGACTAGACTATAGACTAGACTATAGACTAGACTATAGACTAGACTATAGACTAGACTATAGACTAGACTATAGACTAGACTATAGACTAGACTATAGACTAGACTATAGACTAGACTATAGACTAGACTATAGACTAGACTATAGACTAGACTATAGACTAGACTATAGACTAGACTATAGACTAGACTATAGACTAGACTATAGACTAGACTATAGACTAGACTATAGACTAGACTATAGACTAGACTATAGACTAGACTATAGACTAGACTATAGACTAGACTATAGACTAGACTATAGACTAGACTATAGACTAGACTATAGACTAGACTATAGACTAGACTATAGACTAGACTATAGACTAGACTATAGACTAGACTATAGACTAGACTATAGACTAGATTATAGACTAGACTATAGACTATAGACTAGACTATAGACTAGACTATAGACTAGACTATAGACTAGACTATAGACTAGACTATAGACTAGACTATAGACTAGACTATAGACTAGACTATAGACTAGACTATAGACTAGACTATAGACTAGACTATAGACTAGACTATAGACTAGACTATAGACTAGACTATAGACTAGACTATAGACTAGACTATAGACTAGACTATAGACTAGACTATAGACTAGACTATAGACTAGACTATAGACTAGACTATAGACTAGACTATAGACTAGACTATGACTAGACTATAGACTAGACTATAGACTAGACTATAGACTAGACTATAGACTAGACTATAGACTAGACTATAGACTAGACTATAGACTAGACTATAGACTAGACTATAGACTAGACTATAGACTAGACTATAGACTAGACTATAGACTAGACTATAGACTAGACTATAGACTAGACTATAGACTAGACTATAGAGACTAGACTATAGACTAGACTATAGACTAGACTAGACTATAGACTAGACTATAGACTAGACTATAGACTAGACTATAGACTAGACTATAGACTAGACTATAGACTAGACTATAGACTAGACTATAGACTAGACTATAGACTAGACTATAGACTAGACTATAGACTAGACTATAGACTAGACTATAGACTAGACTATAGACTAGACTATAGACTAGACTATAGACTAGACTATAGACTAGACTATAGACTAGACTATAGACTAGACTATAGACTAGACTATAGACTAGACTATAGACTAGACTATAGACTAGACTATAGACTAGACTATAGACTAAACTATAGATTAGACTAGATTAAATAACTAATTCTAGAAACGTTCTAAAGAACGTCATAACGCTTCCACATTACCAGTTCTGAAGGTGTTAAATACGAGTACGATTTCGTTCTGGAACTGTTGTGGAACTAATACAATTTTTCCTAGGAATATAACTATTTTATATTAAAAAACTTAATAAGGTCTGTGTTTTTTAGGAGACAATGTTATTTTAATAAGGAGCGGAATTTACGTTTCTTCAAATTCTATACTCAAAATAATTGCCAAACAGAATGTTTAACTAATTATACCATAGCAAAGTGTGGATGCGCTAAGTTTTGGATGCCCAGTAAGTACCCTGTAGGAAATGTCAATATTAAAAATATGCTTAATCGCTATTGACTTTGTCAGTAGTACTAGTGTCGAATTATACCCTATACAAGGCTTAGTGCTATTGACATTTAACATGTGCGTGTCATTGAAAATCCTCTAGTAACATTATGACTATTGACTCGGTATTGACTAGGTACTTCTCATGGATCCATATGGTGACATTAGAACCAGGAATTTACTAGTACATTTCTATATCGCGAGTCCATTCAGTTTTAATACAGACATTTTCTTAAGGAATATTGACATGTTTGTTGACAATGCCACTAGATATACACCAAATCTTTGGTCTCTGTATTTTTTATATTGACACAGAAATGAAAGATTGGAAACATTTGAACTAGTACTGTTGACAAAAAGATATATGGACCCAGTCTGACTGCAGGGTACAGTTAATGAAGTTAAATTGTTATATCTGGCTATTCAGAATCCTACATATACATCTTTCAGCATATGTATATTATATATCTCGTACGCATAGTTCTTTTTTCTTATCAAATAATAGGTACCTAGAATACCTTGCATTGATATACCATATATAATATACCGTCTGAAATCAGTTAAAAATTTTAGAAAAAGATTATTTTTTCTAAATTTTCTGTAAATGTTTGGTTTAGCTTAGTTTAAATATAAATTCTATCTGTTCGAATTATTCATGATTTGGAACTCAAAAATATCTGGGATCTTTGGGTACTTCATTTCCACAAATATAAGGCTATACATAGCTAAAAGGAAAAATATTATATGCATATATACTTTATTCCCGCAAAGATAAAGTTTATAAAAACTTGCTAATAACGTTGAATCTTTAAATATAGAACCTTCGGATATTCCGTTTTGTGATTTCACACAATTAACCTGTTGCTCTAAAGCCGCCCAAGAGTTGGATGTCATTTTAACTAATCAAACTATTAAAAAACTAAAGATCCCAAAGTGAAAATAATGTGTGATTGCATACCAGCCTGTAATTCTCTGGAATATAATTACGAAATTACACAAGGAACTGTTAATATAATGCTTTTTTAAAGGCTTCCCGACTAATTGAAGGTGCTGGAGAGGAGTAAGTTAATAAAAATATTGTAATTAACAGTTTTTTTTTTTCATAAAATTGTTTTTCTAGTTACATAGAATCTGATCTAATAGTCCACTATAAGGAATCACAATTTACTGCCATTAAACGTACTGTGATATACGATCGTACTCAATTATTGCAAACTGTGGTGCCATTTTTGGATTATTTATGGGTGGTTCAATAATAAGTTTAATCGAATTTATATATTTCTTTTTTTTGCGTTTATTTAACAATTATCGTAGGAGGCTTTTAATTCAAAAGAAGTTAAAACAATTAGAAATGTTCAATTGTTTATAGTTTTTTTATATTAATTAATAAAATGCAATTTTAAAATTTCCAAAAAAGCATTAAGCTTAAAAAAACAACAAAACGAGGTTCTGAGGATAGGTTCATCAACATAAAGTTTGAAAAATAAGAGTAGACTATAGATTAGACTATAGCCTACACTATAGACTAGACTATAGACTAGACTATAGACTAGACTATAGACTAGACTATAGACTAGACTATAGACTAGACTATAGACTAGACTATAGACTAGACTATAGACTAGACTATAGACTAGACTATAGACTAGACTATAGACTAGACTATAGACTAGACTATAGACTAGACTATAGACTAGACTATAGACTAGACTATAGACTAGACTATAGACTAGACTATAGACTAGACTATAGCTATAGACTAGACTATAGACTAGACTATAGACTAGACTACAGAGTAGACTATAGACTAGACTACAGAGTAGACTATAGACTAGACTAGACTATAGGCTAGACTACATACTAGACTATAGACTAGACTATAGACAGACTATAGACTAGACTATACACTAGACTATAGACTTAGACTATAGGACTAGACTATAAGACTAGACTATAGACCTAGGGGACTATAGACTAGGACTATAGGACTAGACTATAGACTAGACTATAGGAACTAGACTATAGGACTAGACTATAGACGAGGACTATAGACTAGACACTATAGACTAGACTATAGGACTAGACTATAGACTAGACTATAGGACTAGACTATAGACTAGACTATAGACTAGACTATAGGCTAGACTATAGACTAAGACTATAGACTAGACTATAGACTAGACTATAGACTAGACTATAGGGACTAGACTATAGACTAGACTATAGACTAGAATATAGACTAGACTATAGACTAGACTATAGACTAGACTATAGACTAGACTATAGACTAGACTATAGACTAGACTAGACTATAGGCTAGACTATATACTAGACTATAGACTAGACTATAGACTAGACTATACACTAGACTATAGACTAGACTATATACTGGACTATAGACTAGACTATAGACTAGACTATAGACTAGACTATAGACTAGACTATAGACTAGACTATAGACTAGACTATAGACTAGACTATAGACTAGACTATAGACTAGACTATAGACTAGACTATAGACTAGACTATAGACTAGACTATAGACTAGACTATAGACTAGACTATAGACTAGACTATAGACTAGACTATAGACTAGACTATAGACTAGACTATAGACTAGACTATAGACTAGACTATAGACTAGACTATAGACTAGACTATAGACTAGACTATAGACTAGACTATAGACTAGACTATAGACTAGACTATAGACTAGACTATAGACTAGACTATAGACTAGACTATAGACTAGACTATAGACTAGACTATAGACTAGACTATAGACTAGACTATAGACTAGACTATAGACTAGACTATAGACTAGACTATAGACTAGACTATAGACTAGACTATAGACTAGACTATAGACTAGACTATAGACTAGACTAGACTATAGACTAGACTAGACTAGACTATAGA
The DNA here is from genome assembly GCF_015586225.1 of Lucilia sericata. Classification (NCBI taxonomy): domain Eukaryota; kingdom Metazoa; phylum Arthropoda; class Insecta; order Diptera; family Calliphoridae; genus Lucilia; species Lucilia sericata. Next base: position 16,819 of record NW_023996481.1, on the reverse strand, counting down.
CTAGACTAGACTATAGACTAGACTATAGACTAGACTATAGACTAGACTATAGACTAGACTATAGACTAGACTAGACTATAGACTAGACTAGACTATAGACTAGACTAGACTATAGACTAGACTATAGACTAGACTAGACTATAGACTAGACTAGACTAGACTATAGACTAGACTATAGACTAGACTAGACTATAGACTAGACTAGACTAGACTAGACTAGACTAGACTATAGACTAGACTATAGACTAGACTATAGACTAGACTATAGACTAGACTAGACTATAGACTAGACTATAGACTAGACTAGACTATAGACTAGACTATAGACTAGACTATAGACTAGACTATAGACTAGACTATAGACTAGACTATAGACTAGACTATAGACTAGACTATAGACTAGACTATAGACTAGACTATAGACTAGACTATAGACTAGACTATAGACTAGACTATAGACTAGACTATAGACTAGGACTATAGACTAGACTATAGACTAGACTATAGACTAGACTATAGACTAGACTATAGACTAGACTATAGACTAGATATAGACTAGACTATAGACTAGACTATAGACTAGACTATAGACTAGACTATAGACTAGACTATAGACTAGACTATAGACTAGACTATAGACTAGGACTATAGGACTAGACTATAGACTAGACTATAGACTAGACTATAGACTAGGACTATAGACTAGACTATAGACTAGACTATAGACTAGACTATAGACTAGACTATAGACTAGACTATAGACTAGACTATAGACTAGACTATAGACTAGACTATAGACTAGACTATAGACTAGACTATAGACTAGACTATAGACTAGACAGACTATAGACTAGACTATAGACTAGACTATAGACTAGACTATAGACTAGACTATAGACTAGACTATAGACTAGACTATAGACTAGACTATAGACTAGACTATAGACTAGACTATACTAGACTAGACTAGACTAGACTAGACTAGACTAGACTAGACCAGACTAGACTAGGCTAGACTAGACTAGACTAGACTAGACTAGACTAGACTAGACTAGACTATAGACAAAACTTTTGAACTACTTATCAAAAGTTTATGAGTTAGAAAAAAGTACCGAAAAAGTCGTGGGGATACTTTAGTATCAGAACTAAAAAAAGTACTAAAAAGTACTTAACTAATAAAATTATTCAAAGATGAAGAACCCAAATTTAAAATCTCAATATGAAACATCATTTTACATTGACCCAATTACATATATGTATCTTAATTATATATGTATGTACATTTACATGAACAGAGTTTTCCAGAAAGATGTTTTTCAACCGGAGAATTTTAAGGAATTCTGTTTTATATAATTTGAAAAGATTTAGTAGCTCTTGGTCATTGGCTTTTAAAAAATTTTGTAGATAGTTATATAGGAAACGATTCAAATCTAATATACAAGAAAACTGTCATAAGAACTTCTTTCGAAAAAAGAAGTTCTTATTGCAAAACCCTTTATATGGTAAAATTCGCTTCTTTAAAGGTTTTAAACACACACACATACAGGCCATAAAGGTGCAGAAAATGATGATCTATATTATAAATATGCATTAAGTGGTATATTTTATAGTCCTTCGAGAGCAATAGCCATATAATTAGTATGATGTACCACAATATGGATATGAATGACAAATGTAAAAGTTTTCCGAAAATTGTTAAATGTTTACAGTCATATATTGGCAACTGTACGGCATAGTTTCTTAGGAAAATTAAATTGAAAAAAAATGAAAAGTGAACTTGATAATAATCAATAAATACAGATTCAAATTCAGAAGTTGATGATATAAATCTAAGTCTTAACTCCCTGGCTTTAAGTGATGTTCCCAGTTGTATTATAATTAAAACAAATTTTATTTATGGCAATAGAAAATCCGCTTTTAAGGCGGTATTCAAAGAATATTCCAAGAAGACATCAGTACATGGATTAAATTATATTTTTGAAATTCATCGACCAATTTATGAAAAGTAAAAATTAATAGACAATTTGTTAAAGTTAGTTAATTATAATATGTAATAATTGCAGATTATACTGGATTATTGCCCTATTAGTGTCACAATATTTGGCTATATACTATATGTGGGAAACCTATGATAAATGGTCAAATACTCCGGTTATTTTAGGATTTGATGAGACCCTTGTGGATATTAGTACAATACCATTTCCAGCTATTACCATATGTCCGGAAAATAAAAGAGATATGACAAATTCACAGTTTCCGGAGACGTCAACATTAATATGGTCTGAAATTGTGGAATATGGAGATTTTCAAAACAGATTAAATATCAGTGAAAAGCAGTAAGTTATGGACTAATTAATGCAATAAATATATTTAAGAAATTTCTGATATAGAGAACATCGTTTCCTTTCGACTTTGCAAACATGTGATCAAGAAGTTATCGCTAGATTTGCTCCCTATATAAAGAATAATATAAATATGAACGTGGCACAAACTCTATTAGATATAGTTCACGATACCAACACCACAATAACAGCCTGTGAATGGAAGACTGTTCTGGATTTCTCTTGTAGAATTCTAAAAAAAATGATCACAGAAGAGGGTGTATGTTTTCAATTTAACGGTTTGAGACATCAAGACATGTATAAGAAAATAGAGTGAGTTTTTAATAAGTATACATAAAATATCGCTGGACCTAATAGATTTTCGAGATAACAGTACATTTTATATTTTTTTGAAATAATTTTCAGATATATTAACTATAAGGATGAACTAGAAAACGATATTAATGTTACCGGAAGTTGGTCTTTAGATGACGGTTACCAGGGTCAAGGTTATAATGCATATCCTCTAAGATCCATTTTGCCATCAGTTCGTAATGGGTTTCGTCTCGAATTAGCAACATTTGGTAAACATATTGATTATCTATGTGGAACTTATAAACAAGGATATAAGGTAATGTATTAAACATACAGACATATATAAAATATTCTTAATGTTCTTATGTATTACACAAATAGGTCTTTTTGAACTCTCCCGATAGCATAGCTCTAACCAGGGGCAATTATATTTTGGTTCCTAAATCTAAAGATGTAATGATAACAGTTGTACCACAATTCATAAAGTCACAAGATAATTTAATGGATTATCCAGTCGAAAAGTAAGAAAACTATACATATAAAGTCCATTTTTGAGAAAAAAAACATTATAAATTTGATTTGTTCTATTTAGGAGACAATGTTACTTCAATAAAGAGCGAAATTTGCGTTTCTTTAAATTCTATACACAAAATAATTGTCAAACTGAATGTTTAACTAACTATACTATAGCGAAATGTGGTTGTGCCCGATTTTGGATGCCCAGTAAGTCAAACAAATATTATATGTTAAATATAAATTAATATTAAAATCCACTATCAGGACCCTTAGATGTTCCGATTTGTGATCTCACTAAATTAACCTGTTACACTAATGCCGCCCATGATCTCGAACTATTAATAGCAAATCAAACCGCTCGCAAAACTAAAGATCACAAAGTACAAATAATATGTGATTGCATACCGGCCTGTAACTCTCTGGAATATAATTTCGAAATTACACAAGGAAATTTAGATGCAAATGCTACACTTAAGGCTTATCGTCTATTTGATCATAATGAGGAGTAAGTTTTAAGGGAAAATAAACTAAAATAAGTTGTATTCTACTAAAAATTTCGTTTTTAGTATTTCCCTATCTCGTCTAATAGTTCACTATAAGGAATCACAATTTACTGCCATTAAACGTACTGCTATTTACGATTACACCCAATTAATTGCCAACTGTGGTGCTATATTTGGACTATTTATGGGCGGTTCTATATTAACTATAATTGAATTTATTTATTTCTTTTCTGTACGTTTATTTAATAATTATCGTAAGCGATTATTGATTCAAAAGAAAGTAGATGAGTTAGAAATTTCCCTGTCCAGTTGATAGATAATTTTGATAGCTATTTTACTTGCATGTTAAAATATGAAATTTTGTTGTTACATTTTTAATAATAAAACATTTTTGTTATAAAATAGAAATACAAATCGAATTGTTTATTCGAATTCGAAACGGTCTCGTTAATTATATAGTCTATGGGCTAGTCTATAGTCTATAATTATTATATTGGCAAGTTTAGTCTATAGTCTAGTCTATAGTCTAGCTATATTCTAGTTTATAGTATAGTCTAGTCTATAGACTGAACTATAGTCTAGTCTATATACTGAACTATAGTCTAGTCTATAGACTGAACTATAGTCTAGTCTATAGACTGAACTATAGTCTAGTCTATAGACTGAACTATAGTCTAGTCTATAGACTGAACTATAGTCTAGTCTATAGACTGAACTATAGTCTAGTCTATAGACTTAACTATAGTCTAGTCTATAGACTGAACTGTAGTCATATCTATAGTCTAGTCTATAGTCTAGTCTATAGTCTAGTCTATAGTCTAGTCTATAGTCTAGTCTATAGTCTAGTCTATAGTCTAGTCTATAGTCTAGTCTATAGTCTAGTCTATAGTCTAGTCTAGTCTATAGTCTAGTCTATAGTCTAGTCTATAGTCTAGTCTATAGTCTAGTCTAGTCTATAGTCTAGTCTATAGTCTAGTCTAGTCTATAGTCTAGTCTAGTCTATAGTCTAGTCTATAGTCTAGTCTAGTCTATAGTCTAGTCTATAGTCTAGTCTATAGTCTAGTCTATAGTCTAGTCTAGTCTATAGTCTAGTCTATAGTCTAGTCTAGGTCTATAGTCTAGTCTATAGTCTAGTCTAGTCTATAGTCTAGTCTATAGTCTAGTCTAGTCTATAGTCTAGTCTATAGTCTAGCCTATAGTCTAGTCTATAGTCTAGTCTATAGTCTAGCCTATAGTCTAGCCTATAGTCTAGTCTATAGTCTAGTCTATAGTCTAGTCTATAGTCTAGTCTATAGTCTAGTCTATAGTCTAGTCTATAGTCTAGTCTATAGTCTAGTCTATAGTCTAGTCTATACTAGTCTATCTAGTCTATAGTCTAGTCTATAGTCTAGTCTATAGCCTAGTACATAGTCTAGTCTATAGTCTAGTCTATAGTCTAGTTTATAGTCTAGTCTATAGTCTAGTCTATAGTCTAGTCTATAGTCTAGTCTATAGTCTAGTCTATAGTCTAGTCTATAGTCTAGTCTATAGTCTAGTCTATAGTCTAGTCTATAGTCTAGTCTATAGTCTAGTCTATAGTCTAGTCTATAGTCTAGTCTATAGTCTAGTCTATAGTCTAGTCTATAGTCTAGTCTATAGTCTAGTCTATAGTCTAGTCTATAGTCTAGTCTATAGTCTAGTCTATAGTCTAGTCTATAGTCTAGTCTATAGTCTAGTCTATAGTCTAGTCTATAGTCTAGTCTATAGTCTAGTCTATGGTCTAGTCTAGTCTATAGTCTAGTCTATAGTCTAGTCTATGGTCTAGTCTAGTCTATAGTCTAGTCTATGGTCTAGTCTAGTCTATAGTCTAGTCTATAGTTTAGTCTATAGTCTAGTCTATAGTCTAGTCTATAGTCTAGTCTATAGTTTAGTCTATAGTCTAGTCTATAGTCTAGTCTATAGTCTAGTCTATAGTCTAGTCTATAGTCTAGTCTATAGTCTAGTCTATAGTCTAGTCTATAGTGTAGTCTATAGTCTAGTCTATAGTCTAGTCTATAGTCTAGTCTATAGTCTAGTCTATAGTCTAGTCTAGTCTATAGTCTAGTCTAGTCTATAGTCTAGTCTAGTATATAGTCTAGTCTATAGTCTAGTCTATAGTCTAGTCTATAGTCTAGTCTATAGTCTAGTCTATAGTCTAGTCTAGTCTATAGTCTAGTCTAAAGTCTAGTCTATAGTCTAGTCTATAGTCTAGTCTATAGTCTAGTCTATAGTCTAGTCTATAGTCTAGTCTATAGTCTAGTCTGTAGTCTAGTCTATAGTCTAGTCTAGTCTATAGTCTAGTCTATAGTCTAGTCTATAGTCTAGTCTATAGTCTAGTCTATAGTCTAGTCTAGTCTATAGTCTAGTCTAGTCTATAGTCTAGTCTATAGTCTAGTCTATAGTCTAGTCTATAGTCTAGTCTATAGTCTAGTCTATAGTCTAGTCTATAGTCTAGTCTATAGTCTAGTCTATAGTCTAGTCTATAGTCTAGTCTATAGTCTAGTCTAGTCTATAGTCTAGTCTATAGTCTAGCCTATAGTCTAGTCTATAGTATAGTCTATTGTATTGTCTATAGTCAAATCTGTAGTCTTGTCTATAATCTGGTCTATAGTCTTGTCTATAGTCTAGTCTGTAATCTAGTCTATAGTCTAGTCTATAGCCTAGTCTTTAGTCTATATTCTAGTATATAGTCTTATCTATAGTCTAGTCTATAGTCTTGCCTAGACTATAGTCCAATTTATAATCTAGATTATAGTTTAACCTGTAGACTAGTCTACAGTTAAAAGTCTACTCTACTTGATAATTTAAATTTTAAGTATACTTTATGTAAATGCAGTGTAATTGATTCAAAAGAAAGTAGATGAGTTAGAAATTTCCCTGTCCAGTTGATAGATAATTTTGATAGCTATTTTACTTGCATGTTAAAATATGAAATTTTGTTGTTACATTTTTAATCTATATATATAAAATTCTAACGTTACTGACTGACTGATTGACTGACTGACTGATTCACTGACTGATTCATCATCGCACAGCCTAAACGGTTGAAGCTAAAGAGCTGAAATTTGGACAGGAGGTTGGTCTCCCGCCAAATAGATCCACTAAGACGGGATTTTTGGAAATTCGAATGTTTAGGGGGTAAAAAAGGGTAAAAACGGGTAAATTCGGTAACCTTATATCTCCTAAACTAGAAAAGATACAAAAACAGTTTAAAGCTTATCGCCGTTCATTTAAAAAATAAACGGACAGGTGTCTGGTACTTTTTTAAAATTCGGCCCCTTTAGGGAATAAACGGGTAAAAACTGTATTTTGGTACTTTTTTCGCACCCCATGTATCTTTTAAACCAGTGCACATTCAAAAAATATTTTTGACTCCTTCATAACTTAACGAAAAAATAAAAATATGAATTTAGTACTTTTTGGATATTCGGACGTTTAAGGGGTTAAAATTGTACCTATTTTTGGTACTTTTTTCATAAAACATTTTTTTGGTTTATTAACTTATACATATGAATACATAATAACGGGCTCCCACTTCGATGTTGCAACTTTTTGGAATAGAATTTTTATTTCGTTAATGGGGAGGAAAAAAGTACCAAAAGGGGTAAAAACGGGAAATTTGATTTTATTCAACCACAATGTTCCAATTTAGATAAAATTTTTAAATTTAGAAACACTAAATATCCTAATGGGGTGTTATTTGGAACCCCGGTATCAAGTGATATTTTTTGGTACTTTTCATTCTCCAACTGGTCCTTTTTGAGTTTTCTATGATATTGAAATAGAAACATGAAATTAATAATAAAGGGATTTTCGCTACTTTTTTGAGTTTTCTATAAAATTTAACATAGAAACATGAAATTAAGCATGTAGAGCCCTTAGTAAATGAGAATCTATAAAAGGGGACTTTTTGGTACTTTTTCGTCCTTCGACTGGTACTTTTTGAGTTTTCTATAAAATATAACCTAGAAACATGAAATTAAGCATGTAGAGCCCTTAGTAAATGAGAATCTATAAAAGGGGACTTTTTGGTACTTTTTCGTCTTTCAACTGGTACTTTTTGAGTTTTCTATAAAATTTAACCTAGAAACATGAATTTAAGCAAGTACAGCCAAGATTAAGTATTAACCTGTAAAAGGGGACTTTTCGGCACTTTTTCGTTCTTCAAAAGGTACTTTTTGAATTTTCTATAATATTGAACCTAGAAACATGAAATTAAGTACGTAGAGCCCGGAGTAAGTGAGAACATATAAAAGAGGACTTTTTGGTAATTTTTTGTTCTTCAAAAGGTACTTTTTGTGTTTTTTATAACATGAAATTAACCATGTGGAGCCTGGAGTTAATGAGAATCTATAAAAGGGGACCCTTTGGTAATTTTTCGTTCTTCAACTGGTACTTTTTTCATTTTCTATAATATTGAACTTAGGAACATGAAATTAAATAAAAGAGGTCTTTTGTTACTTTTTCGTACTTCATTGGAACTTTTTGAGTTTTCTAAAATATTGAATATATAAACATAAATTTAAATAGGGGACTTTTTGATATTGCAGATATATATACATTTACAATAATATTTATTTTATTCCATTACGATGAGGGTAGCGAAGCACACTGGGTATAGCTAGTAATAAAACATTTTTGTTATAAAATAGAAATACAAATCGAATTGTTTATTCGAATTCGAAACGGTCTCGTTAATTATATAGTCTATGGGCTAGTCTATAGTCTATAATTTATTATATTGGCAAGTTTAGTCTATAGTCTAGTCTATAGTCTAGCTATATTCTAGTTTATAGTATAGTCTAGTCTATAGACTGAACTATAGTCTAGTCTATATACTGAACTATAGTCTAGTCTATAGACTGAACTATAGTCTAGTCTATAGACTGAACTATAGTCTAGTCTATAGACTGAACTATAGTCTAGTCTATAGACTGAACTATAGTCTAGTCTATAGACTGAACTATAGTCTAGTCTATAGACTTAACTATAGTCTAGTCTATAGACTGAACTGTAGTCATATCTATAGTCTAGTCTATAGTCTAGTCTATAGTCTAGTCTATAGTCTAGTCTATAGTCTAGTCTATAGTCTAGTCTATAGTCTAGTCTATAGTCTAGTCTATAGTCTAGTCTATAGTCTAGTCTATAGTCTAGTCTATAGTCTAGTCTATAGTCTAGTCTAGTCTAGTCTATAGTCTAGTCTATAGTCTAGTCTATAGTCTAGTCTAGTCTATAGTCTAGTCTATAGTCTAGTCTAGTCTATAGTCTAGTCTAGTCTATAGTCTAGTCTATAGTCTAGTCTAGTCTATAGTCTAGTCTATAGTCTAGTCTATAGTCTAGTCTATAGTCTAGTCTATAGTCTAGTCTATAGTCTAGTCTAGTCTATAGTCTAGTCTATAGTCTAGTCTAGTCTATAGTCTAGTCTATAGTCTAGTCTAGTCTATAGTCTAGTCTATAGTCTAGTCTATAGTCTAGTCTATAGTCTAGCCTATAGTCTAGTCTATAGTCTAGTCTATAGTCTAGCCTATAGTCTAGCCTATAGTCTAGTCTATAGTCTAGTCTATAGTCTAGTCTATAGTCTAGTCTATAGTCTAGTCTATAGTCTAGTCTATAGTCTAGTCTATAGTCTAGTCTATAGTCTAGTCTATAGTCTAGTCTATAGTCTAGTCTATAGTCTAGTCTATAGCCTAGTACATAGTCTAGTCTATAGTCTAGTCTATAGTCTAGTTTATAGTCTAGTCTATAGTCTAGTCTATAGTCTAGTCTATAGTCTAGTCTATAGTCTAGTCTATAGTCTAGTCTATAGTCTAGTCTATAGTCTAGTCTATAGTCTAGTCTATAGTCTAGTCTATAGTCTAGTCTATAGTCTAGTCTATAGTCTAGTCTATAGTCTAGTCTATAGTCTAGTCTATAGTCTAGTCTATAGTCTAGTCTATAGTCTAGTCTATAGTCTAGTCTATAGTCTAGTCTATAGTCTAGTCTATAGTCTAGTCTATGTAGTCTAGTCTATAGTCGTCTATAGTCTAGTCTATGGTCTAGTCTAGTCTATAGTCTAGTCTATGGTCTAGTCTAGTCTATAGTCTAGTCTAGTTAGTCTAGTCTATAGTCTAGTCTATAGTCTAGTCTATAGTCTAGTCTATAGTCTAGTCTATAGTCTAGTCTATAGTCTAGTCTATAGTCTAGTCTATAGTCTAGTCTATAGTCTAGTCTATAGTCTAGTCTATAGTCTAGTCCTATAGTCTAGTCTATAGTCTAGTCTATAGTCTAGGTCTATAGTCTAGTCTAGTCTAGTCTATAGTCTAGTCTATAGTCTAGTCTTAGTCTATAGTCTAGTCTATAGTCTAGTCATAGTCTAGTCTATAGTCTAGTCTAGTCTAGATAGTCTAGTCTAGTATATAGTCTAGTCTATAGTCTAGTCTATAGTCTAGTCTATAGTCTAGTCTATAGTCTAGTCTATAGTCTAGTCTATAGTCTAGTCTGATAGTCTAGTCTATAGTCTAGTCTAGTCTAAGTCTAGTCTATAGTCTAGTCTATAGTCTAGTCTATAGTCTAGTCTATAGTCATAGTCTAGTCTAGTCTATAGTCTAGTCTAGTCTATAGTCTAGTCTATAGTCTAGTCTATAGTCTAGTCTATAGTCTAGTCTATAGTCCTAGTCTATAGTCTAGTCTATAGTCTAGTCTATAGTCTAGTCTATAGTCTAGTCTAGTCTATAGTCTAGTCTATAGTCTAGTCTATAGTCTAGTCTAGTCTAGTCTATAGTCTAGTCTATAGTCTAGCCTATAGTCTAGTCTATAGTATAGTCTATTGTATTGTCTATAGTCAAATCTGTAGTCTTGTCTATAATCTGGTCTATAGTCTTGTCTATAGTCTAGTCTGTAATCTAGTCTATAGTCTAGTCTATAGCCTAGTCTTTAGTCTATATTCTAGTATATAGTCTTATCTATAGTCTAGTCTATAGTCTTGCCTAGACTATAGTCCAATTTATAATCTAGATTATAGTTTAACCTGTAGACTAGTCTACAGTTAAAAGTCTACTCTACTTGATAATTTAAATTTTAAGTATACTTTATGTAAATGCAGTGTAATAAATTTACTTTTCTTGTAACTGTAAAATATGTAATTTTTTTTTTTTATTTTTAACTATTTGTCTCCATAAGTGTTTAGGCCTAATATTTTGATATACATATATCCCAAAAGGGTTGTTTTAATTAGTGTTTCTTTGTCAAATGTTTTATTAATTAAATAATAAAGTATATTCCACCATCCATTTTATGTAGGTGTAAAGTCAAATGATAATTTACACATGTACTAAACAGATAAGTATGTACATGGGCACTACATAATAAAAGTTGGTATTGTCGTTTTATTAGGAGATTATAAATACAGATGTACATGTGTTCTTCATAAAATGTTTGTTTTAAAACATGAATCAGTGTTCTCGTAGAACTTTCACGACGTATTAAGTGCTTTTTTATATTATATACTTTTGCTAAGTAGTCCATAGACTAGTCAATAGATTGGCTAATAGATATTACATATTTACTAGGCAATAAACGAATAGACTATTTTATACACTTGGATCAGTCCATAGCAGCCATAAAAAAATCAGTACCAGTGGACGTTTTTCAAAAGTACAACTAGTCAGTAGGATAGACCATAGACTACTAAATAGGTTAATCCATAAACTAGTCAATGGATTAGTGTATAGTTCAGTCAACAGACTAATCAATATACTAGTTAACAGGTAATCCATAGAATAATCCACATGCTAATACATAGACTAGTCAACAGACTAGTTCATATACAAGTCAATAAACTAGTTCATATACTAATCCATAGACTAGTCTACAGACTAGGGATTCGTTGGGTGATAATATAGTCGTGTATAATAGTCAATAGACTAAGAGACTAGTAAATAAACTTGTCAGCATATTACACATATAGAATAGTTTAAAGTCTGGTCCATATACAAGTTAATAGGCGACTTCTTTGGGTACTTATTCAAAATATCAATTTGTTTCTTTTTTGCGACACACGCAATGATGAAACGAATAAGTATACAACTTAGAGTAGCGACATTAATGTGATACTTATGCATATGTTAAAATAGGTGAAAATATTTATTTAAATATTAAGTAATCCCAAAAGGTTGATATCTACAGACAACATCCTTTGGGGTATTTAGTAATTACATTATTTTCTTACAAGCCTTTAAATGATAAATTACTATAAAAGGACACACCAAATAGCGGAAAACCTTTAGAAGTTGCTAAACATTAAACGGTTATATATAAACTTTAACGAAACGCTTATAAACGTGAATGATTTTTTAAGAGTTATTTTTCCATTAAGAATAATATTATGTTTCCCAATAAAGATGGCAAAACGGTACATTTTCCCCAGCCAGAACCGGATTTTCTATCATTGCCCAGTCAAACGGAGCGTAGTTTAAGTTTAACTTCTCAAGCTTTAAGCGATGTGCCCAGTGATTTGATCATAAGATCTCGCATAAAATATGGCAGCAGATGGTCAGCCTGTAAGGGTTTATTGGCTGAATACTCCAAGAGTACATCGGTTCATGGTTTACGTTATATATTTGAAGTTCATCGGCCATTTTATGAAAAGTTTGTTTTAGATCTCTTAAGTATTAAGTGAGCATTTTATAATGGTGTTTCCTTCTTTCTAGGCTTTATTGGATTGTATTGATGTTAATATCATTCTATTTCGCCATTTCCTTAATGTGGGATACCTATTTGAAATGGTTGGATTCACCTGTAATCTTGGGTTTTGATGAGACACTAGTGCCGGTTAATAAAATACCATTTCCCACCATAACAATTTGTCCGGAAATTAAAATGGATACCACCACATTTGACTTTACCAATGTGTCACAACAAATTTGGTCTGAAATTGAGCAAAACCATAAATTTGAAAATTTAATCAATTTAACCGAGGAAGAGTAAGTTTTGTTAAAGTATTTCTCTATAATTTAAACACGTTTTTTTTCAATAATTTAGATTACAACATTTTGCTGCCACTTTACAAATTTGTGAAAGTGATGTTATCGATCGTTTTGCCTCTCATGTACCTAAAGATATGCATGTGGATGTGGCTCAGGCTTTGGTAGAAATGGCCTTGACCCCGAATACTACGCTGCCATTTTGTAAATGGAATGGTCGCTTTTATTTTTGTGATAAATTATTTAAATATGTTATGACCGATGAAGGTGTATGTTATCAATTTAATGGTCTACAAGCTGAAGATATATACAGAGATCCTAAGTAAGTTAAGTTCATTAAAATGCTTAAGAAAACTAATTCTTGTAATTTTTTTATCATATTCTTTAGCTTTATAAGTTATTCGGATAAGACTCTTATTGACTACAACAATTACTTTGACGAGGAATTGCCTAAATTTAATAATATCTCGGGCAATTGGTCTTTAGATGATGGCTATGTGGATCAGGGTTTTAATGCTTATCCCCAGAGAACTGTATTGTCATCGGCCCGCAATGGTTTGTTTGCCTTTATGATTGGTTTTGAACATAATTTCGATTATACCTGTCGCACTTTTAAACAGGGTTATAAGGTAAATTGAAATATTAATTTAAATACAAATTGAGAGTTTAATATTCGGTTAAACTGAATCCTATGTACCTACCATCAAAGCGGATCCATATATATACTTAGGTCTTTATGGATCAAAGTATATATCAAACATTGGAACAATTGTGGATCGAATTCTACAGGATTTTAAAGAGTTTTCTTATTCCTACAAATAGACTTGACTATAGACTAGTCTAGTCTATAGTGTAGTTTATAATCTAGTGTGTAGTCTAGCCTATAATCTAGTCTGTAGTCTAGTATATAGTCTAGTCTATAGTCTAGTCTATGGTCTAGTCTATGGTCTAGTCTATAGTCTAGTCTATAGTCTAGTCTATAGTCTAGTCTATAGTCTAGTCTATAGTCTAGTCTATAGTCTAGTCTAAAGTCTAGTCTATAGTCTAGTCTATAGTCTAGTCTATAGTCTAGTCTATAGTCTAGTCTATAGTCTAGTCTATAGTCTAGTCTATAGTCTAGTCTATAGTCTAGTCTATAGTCTAGTCTATAGTCTAGTCTATACTCTAGTCTATAGTCTAGTCTATAGTCTAGTCTATAGTCTAGTCTATAGTCTAGTCTATAGTCTAGTCTATAGTCTAGTCTATAGTCTAGTCTATAGTCTAGTCTATAGTCTAGTCTATAGTCTAGTCTATAGTCTAGTCTATAGTCTAGTCTATAGTCTAGTCTATAGTCTAGTCTATAGTCTAGTCTATAGTCTAGTCTATAGTCTAGTCTATAGTCTAGTCTATAGTCTAGTCTATAGTCTAGTCTATAGTCTAGTCTATAGTCTAGTCTATAGTCTAGTCTATAGTCTAGTCTATAGTCTAGTCTATAGTCTAGTCTATAGTCCAGTCTATAGTCTAGTCTATAGTCTAGTCTATAGTCTAGTCTATAGTCTAGTCTATAGTCTAGTCTATAGTCTAGTCTATAGTCTAGTCTATAGTCTAGTCTATAGTCTAGTCTATAGTCTAGTCTATAGTCTAGTCTATAGTCTAGTCTATAGTCTAGTCTATAGTCTAGTCTATAGTCTAGTCTATAGTCTAGTCTATAGTCTAGTCTATAGTCTAGTCTATAGTCTAGTCTATAGTCTAGTCTATACTATAGTCTAGTCTATAGTCTAGTCTATAGTCTAGTCTATAGTCTAGTCTAAGTCTAGTCTACAGTCTAGTCTATAGTCTAGTCTATAGTCTAGTATATAGTCTAGTCTATAGTCTAGTCTATAGTATAGTCTACAGTCTAGTCTATAGTCTAGTCTATAGTCTACTCTATAGTCTAGTCTATAGTCTACTCTATAGTCTAGTCTATAGTCTAGTCTATAGTCTAGTCTATAGTCTAGTCTATAGTCTACTCTATAGTCTAGTCTATAGTCTAGTCTATAGTCTAGTCTATAATCTAGTCTATAGTATAGTCTATAGTCTAGTCTATAGTCTAGTCTATAGTCTAGTCTATAGTCTAGTCTATAGTCTAGTCAATAGTCTAGTCTATAGTCTAGTGTATAGTCTAGTCTATAGTCTAGTCTATAGTCTAGTCTATAGTCTAGTGTATAGTCTAGTCTATAGACTAGTCTATAGTCTAGTCTATAGTCTAGTCTGTAGTCTAGTCTATAGTTTAGGCTATAGTCTAGTCTATAGTTTAGTTTACTTTATAGTATTGTATATAATCTAGTCTATGGTCTAGTCTATAGTATAGACTATAGACTAGTATAGTATTGACTTTAACCGAGTATATTGTCTATAGTCTAGTCTATAGTGTAGGCTATAGTGTTGTCTAGAGTCTAGTCTATTTTCTAGTTTATACTCTAGTTTGTAGTTTAGTGCATAGTCTATAGTGTATACTAGTCTGGATATTATCTTTTGATGGTGGGTATAAACATATCGTCTAAGAAAGCTCTAAATGTCATTTCAATTTATTTAAGGTATTCCTAAATTCACCCGAAAGTGTACCCTTAACATCGGGAAACTATATTTTAGTACCACACGATGAAGAAGTTTTAGTATCGATTATACCACAATATGTTATATCTACAGATAATTTACATGACTTTGGTCCCGAAAAGTGAGTTTGATTTTTAAACAAAATTCTATAAATTAAGATTATTTCACAATGGTTTCCTTCTTGTTAAGGCGCCAGTGTTATTTCAATGATGAACGTTATTTGCGCTACTTCAAATCGTATTCCCAAAGTAATTGTCAAACGGAGTGTTTGGCTAATTATACAATAAATAAATGTGGCTGTGCTAAATTTTGGATGCCTAGTAAGTTTTTTTTTTCAAAAATCAGTTTCAGCTACTTTCGTTGCAGAAATTTTCATTTTTAATTACATTGCAGAACCCTTGGACACCCCGGTCTGTAGCCTGGCGCAAGTTGATTGCTATAGTCATGCTGCTGATGAAATGAATATCATAATTGCCAATCAAACTAAACAGAAACTTATCAATTCAAATGTGAAAATAATGTGTGATTGTATGCCTTCGTGCAATTCGTTGGATTATAATTTTGAAATATCACGAGCCCATTATGATTTTGAGAAAACAGTTATTGCCCAAAGAGATTCATATGAACACGATGAGTATGTTTAGCATCCCTGAAATCATTTTATATATTTAAATGTGTTTTTTTAACTTTTATTTTTTTACAGTGGTCGTGCTTCACGTTTTTCAGTTTATTTCAAAGAACCCCAATTTACCGCTATTAAACGTACCGTGATGTTTGGTGTTACTACTTTAATAGCAAATTGTGGTGGCATTTTTGGTCTTTTCATGGGCATTTCGAGTTTAAGTATTATTGAATTTATTTATTTCTTTTCGGTACGTTTGTTTAACAATTTAAGAAAGAGACATTTTATCAAGAAGAAATTGATGGAAACCGATTTGGAAGAACTTTAAGAAATAAACTTAATGTTATTGATATATTTAACAAGTGATATGATATTTTAACTTTAGAAAATAAATTGAATATAGATAATGTATTCAGAAGATTGCACACATTCGGTTAGCCCACAGTTTAAACTAATTAAAAAACCATTTGTTGTTGTTTTTTTTTAATAACTTGTTTTATCAATATAATTATTTACAAGGATGGCATTTTTTTGTTTATTTTGTTACATTCACAAAGTCTTTTTTCTTTCTTTTCTTTGTAAACAATTTTCCAAATCCTTAAACAATTCAAAGGTTAATAATTTTTGTAGGTACTTAATACAGTTTTGAATGTTTCTTTACATGAATATTTATATATGTAATTTAAGCAAATTCGTTAAGATTTTTATTTGTCAATAATAAACAATATTATTTATAATCATATATATATATATTTCTTTTATTTAAAATAGTTATTGTTAGAAAATTATTATTGTAACTTGATGAATTTAAATAACACTTAAGATATCATGTTTTTTTATTAATGCAAATTTATATTTTTCTAAATATGTATTTATGTATGTATGTATGTATGTATATGCAAATATGTATGTATTTATGTCGTTAGTAGTTTTATTTTAGAATTTAATAGAACTAAATTATCTGTAATTAAAAAATAATAAAAAGTTTTA
>NW_023996480.1:0-51728 GCF_015586225.1 Lucilia sericata | reverse complement strand
CTATTTAATAAAAGAGTAAATTTAATTAATTGTCACATTTAAAAAAATCTTTTTGGCATAATTCTACTCATTCTTTTAGCATTTCTCTCACTTTTGTTTCCTTTTAACAGTGACGTACATAAATCGCCTAGACCTGTTTGGTCTATAAAGACTGTATAGAATTCAAATAAAAAACCTTGAACTTGTAAAATTTACATAGAATGAAAATTTTATTTTTTTCGCCAACACGAAAAAACGAAAAAAATTTAAATTAAAAAAATTCTTTTCATATGATTCTTTAGTTAAGTGGGTGTTTTTTATTATTATTTAAATTTTATACTTGATTTTAATTTAAGAATCGCGCAAAACTGTTCTTTTGTGTGTCTTTGATTTACTAAATGGGGTAATTTGCTTTTTCTTTAATCAAGAACAACGAATTAAAAGTAAATCTTTTGTTGTGATCATGGTTTGGGAAACTAACAAAGAACTAGTCACCTGATTGGTTTCCTGGGGATAGAGAAAACTTCTCTTTTTCAGCTATTTATCAGATTTTCAAATTTGGTACTAAAAATATATTAAAGTACTATTAGGGTACTTCAAAATTGCATCCCAATAGTTCTGTTTTTCTCTATTTTTCTTTGTTTATGTTATTCGTTTTAATCATTTGAGCTTAATACAAATAATTTTATTTTATTGCAAAATTTACACAATTTAATTGTTTTGTAAATCTTGAACTAAAATTGCAAAACAAGAAAAACACAACACACTATTTTTTGATAACAAAATTCTTTAGAAGTATGTATTAGTCTTAAGTTTATTAAATTACACTTTGTTTTTGTTTCTTCTTCCACTTGATTCTCTCTCATTTGTTTCTGAGATTAAGAGACATTGGATTTTACTCTCTTTTTATTTGTGAATGTGATAAAAAGTACATAAATGTTTATAGGAAGTAGAATTGAGCAAATTGCAACAAACTTCCTTAACTCGAAAGGTGATGTTGGAGAAAATACATGGACCCAGTAGGAAAAAGTATAAAGTATAAAGTATAAGGTATAAAGTATAAAGTATAAAGTATAAAGTATAAATTATAAAGTATAAAGTATAAAGTATAAATTATAAAGTATAAGTATAAAGTATAAATTATAAAGTATAAAGTATAAAGTATAAAGTATAAAGTATAAAATATAAAGTAATAAAGTATAAAGAATAAAGTATAAAGTATAAAGTATAAAGTATAATGTATAAAGTATAAAGTATAAAGTATAAAGTATAAAGTATAAGTATAAAGTATAAAGTATAAAGTATAAAGTATAAAGTATAAAGTATAAAGTATAAAGTATAAGTATAAAGTATAAAGTATAAAGTATAAAGTATAAAGTATAAAGTATAAAGTATAAGTATAAGTATAAAGTATAAAGTATAAAGTAGAAGGTAAAGTATAAAGTATAAAGCACCGATTATTCTGAATTTTAACAGTGTCTTTCTGTATGTCTTGAAGGCTTCTATAGGCTTCTTTTTCCTTCAACATTTCAACTGGGCTATGTGCCACGCCCACTTACAAAATAAGTGTTAAAATTCGCTTATATGAGAAACTCCAACTTTGACAACCATATGACTATATGACCCTGAAATAGGCAGCTTAGCTACTGTGGGCGTGGCATTTCTCATATAGAGAAAAGTTATATCTAAGAAAATATTATAGCTAGAGTACTCATTTTTTTCCAAGGCACTTTAGTAGCGACATGAATGTACGGAACAAAAAATGGGCTGACTTGCAATAGAGGGCGTGGCTCTTCCCATATGTATTTTGTAATACGTTTATCTTGGGAATAATTGGAATTAGAATTTAAAAATTTTATACGAAGAACTTTAACAGCCATGTGAAGATTTGATAGAAAAATGGTGGGACTTTCATTAGGCCGGCTTTGCAACTGCCATATGAATTAAATACAAAAATCCGTATATCTGGGAAACTGTTAGAGCTAGAATCTTTAAATAGCAAAGCACATTGGGTATACATCGCTAGTTAATGTATATTTTAGCACTTGCCATATACTAATTATATTTAGTGGAAAACCTCAACTCTGGTATGACTTTGACAGAACTAGGTTAAACCAAGTTTTAGTTCTTTGTTCCTATTGTTCCTGGCCTATCAGGCCATTAACCTTTTTTCTATACTTCTTCTAGTTTAAACCACAAAAATCTAATTAAAGTTGGGGTTTTTTCAAATTTTAAATTAAATTGTTTTTATTTGTAATCATTCAAAATACCACACACTGTGTAGCTGCTAACGCAGAGTATGATGTTTAGACTATAACAATATACGATAAGAAATAGCCCACAAAAAAAGTAGCATTAAATTAGTGGTAATTTATCATAAGACTAAATAAAACAAAACAAAAAAAACAAGATATAGAATTGTTGTTGTTTATATAGAAAAGACCTTTTGAAGACACGACAGACGGACGGTTAAAAAAAAATTTGAAACAAAAACATTTTTAATTAGAACACTCTTAATAACCAATTAAAATTAAAGAGAATTTCTTTGTAGGAAAAGAGAGAGAAAGAGCAAAGCTCGTTTTGTTTCTGCTTGATTTCGCTGGCTGCTAGTGGTGTTTTTTTTTTTGTTGTTTATATGTGTTCAATACAAAACAAAATTGATCAGTTTACTCACAGAATTCGTCGCGTTCAGGTGGAGATTTGTATTTTTTATTACGATTTTTTTTTGGTTCCTAAGAACTGACGTTAATTTTTTGAGTGTATAAATCATGCAATAAATGAAGAAATCTTTATTTAAAGAATTATAGCAAAAACAAATTATTATTAATTTGAGTGAATTCTTTAAGAAATTTAATAAAACAAAATAAAAAATTAACGTAAACGTGTTCAAATAAAATAAAACAAATTTTAAAAGAAATAAATAAAATTTTTAAGAAAAAAAGCTTTGAAAAAGAAATAAAATAAAAATCCAGAAATAATCTAAAGCGAAAAATAAGAAAGAAATACAAAAAAAAAATAAAAAATTATATATTAAATCGAATACACCAAGAAGTAGTTAGTAGTAGTGGTGGTGTTAGCGATAATCTTTTGTTTAAAATCAAACAACAACAAGAAATAAAAAAAAAATAAAATAATTTTTTTTAAATTTCTTAAAAAATGTTTTAAAAATTCAATTAAGAAAAAAAAACTCCACAATAATACGTGTTTAAAAAAAAAGTGAGAATTTTGCCAAAAAAGAAGAAAACAAAAAAAAATTCCTTTAAATATTTTTTCTTGTATTTTATTTTGTTTTCAATTCGTAATACGAAATAAAAACCTAAAATAAGATAAAATAAAGAAAACAGCAGCAGGAGGAGTAAGAACTTCCCAAATTTGCTAAAAACCCACAACTACAAAAAGAGTAACAAAGCCATCATATCTGTTCTCTTTCTTTTACTTTTACACATATTTTTTTTGTGAGTGTAAACATTTTGTCTCCCTTTTTCTTTGTAACTAAAGTCGGGTCAATTGTTTTAAAACAAACAAATTCAATTTACAACTTATTTAGTGTTTTATTAAAGTGTTAAAGTCTTAAACTATTTTGTGGAAAACGTTAAAAAGTATTACCTTAAAAAGTTAAAGAAATTTTTCCAACCACAAAAAAAAAATAAGGTTTATTTGTTACACCCACGAAAATTTTGTTGAAGCAAATAATATAAAAAGAAAGGAAAAAATATAGTGCATTAAATTTGTTTGTGTGTTTAAAACGTGTTTAGCATTTTTTTTTGTCAACAAAAAAAAAGAAATATTTTTTGCTTTAAAGATATTTAACAACAATAAAGATCGAAAGGTAATTTTTTTGTTATTTACTTTTTTATATACCCTACACCACTATTATTAAGATTTCTCTTTCATTTTTTGTACAAAATTTGGCGATTTTCTCTTTCATTTTCTATAGAAAATTTGCGATCTCTTTAATTTTCTGTAGAAAATCTTAAGATCTCTCTAATTTTCTATAAAAAATCCTGCGATTTCCTTAATTTTCTGTAGAGAATCTTGCGATCTCTTTAATTTTCTATAAAAAATCTTGCGATCTCTTACTTTTCTATAGAAAATCTTGCGATCTCTTAATTTTCTATAGAAAATCTTTCGATCTCTTAATTTTCTATAGAAAATCTTGCGGTCTTCTTAACTTTCTGTAGAGAATCTTGAGATCTCTATAATTTTCTATAGAAAATATTGCGATCTCTCAATTTTCTATAGAAAATCTTGCGATCTCTCAATTTTGTATAGAAAATCTTGCGATCTTTTAATTTTCTATTTAAAAAAATTTTTCGGTCTCTTAATTTTCTATAGAAAATCATGGGATATTTTTAATTTTCTATAGAAAATCTTCCAATCTTTTATTTTTCTATAAAAAAAAAATTGCGATCTCTTATTTTTTTTTTTTTGTAGAAAATCTTAATTGTTTTTTAAAATCTTACGGTATCTTTGATTTTCTATCGAAAATCTTGAGATCTCTCTAATTTTCTATAAAAATCCACCGATCACCTTAATTTTTTGTAGAGAATCTTGCGATCTCTTCAATTTTCTATAGAAAATCTAGCGATCTCTTTAATTTTCTGTAAAAAAATCCTGCAATTTCCTTAATTTTTTGTAGAGCATCTTGCGATCTTTTAATTTTTTATAAAAAATCTAGCGAATCTTGCGATCTCTTAATTTTCTATAAAAAATCTTGCGATCTCCTTATTTTTCTATAGAAAATCTTGCGATCTCTTTAATTTTCTATAAAAAATCTTGCCATTTTTTAAATTTTCTATAGAAAATTTTGCAACCGGTTTCACTTTCTATAGAAAATTTTGCGATCTCTTACAATTACTATAGGAAATGTTGCGATCTCTTTCATTTTCTATAGAAAAATTTGTGATCTCTTATATTTTCTATAGAAAATTTTGTAATCTCTTGAAATTAGAAGAAAACAGTTTAACGATCTTTTGAATTTATGAAAAAAAAAAACAATATTGGATTTGTAAAATATCTTACAAATTTCACTCAATTTTAAATTTCGATCTTGCGATCTCTTTAATTTTACCTCCCCTTTATATGAAATTATTTCACCCCAAAAATGTTTTCCATATCAACGCTCGTTTGTCACTCTTTAATTGATTTTTATTGAAATTTACGGCAATATAACTGATGTCTACTGTATTTTTATATATTTTTCACATTTTTTTGTAAAAAATAAACAAAACAAAAAAAAAAAAAAAAAACGTTTATATCATGATCTTTATCAAAATCATGTGTCACAGAGATTTTTGTTGTGTTTTGAAATTTTTTCCGTTTAAATACAATTTAATTAGTTTTTGTTTAAAGGGTATTAGAACACATTTTTGTTTATAAATTACAAATGATAAGATTTTTTTTTGTATTATATGTTTTGGTTTTTGTTGTAATTGGCAAAATTTACTACTAATTACAATATATGGTGATTGTGTCAATAATCTAAATGTTTAAATTGTTTGATTTGAGAATTTCTCAAGTGGCTAGTGTTGTGAAAATATTTAAGAGATAAGATAGATTGTTGATATATATGTGAACGTGCTAATAATATGACTTTAATATAGACAATTTGACTCCAAAGGTAATTATATGTTTTAGATTCCACGATCTCTTATATTTTCTCAAGATAGTAAGTTTTTCTCTTTTATTTTCTATAGAAAATTTTTCCGATCTCTTGAATTTTCTGTAGAAAATTTGGCGATCTCTTTAATTTTCTAAAGAAAAGCTTGCGATCTCTTTAATTTTTTATAGAAAATCTTGCGATCTCTTTAATTTTTTATAGAAAATCTTGCGATCTCTGTAATTTTTTATATAAAATCTTGCGATCTCCACTATTTTCTGTAGAAAATCTTGCGATCTCTATTTTCTATAGAAAATTTTGCGATCTCTACTATTTTCTATAGAAAATTTTGCGATCTCTTTAATTTTCTGAAGAAAATCTTGCGATCTGTACTATTTTCTATAGAAAATTTTGCGATCTCTTTAATTTTTTATAGAATATCTTGCGATCTCTTTAATTTTCTATAGGAAATCTTGCGATCTTTTTAATTTTTTATAGAAAATCTTGCGATTTCTTTAGTTTTCTATAGAAAATTTTGCGATCTCTTTAATTTAATCTTTCATTTTCTGTGGAAATCCTGCGATCTCTTTAACTTTCTCTTGAAAATCTTGCGATCTCTTTAATTTTCTGTAGAAAATCTTGCGATCTCTTTTATTTTCAATAGAAAATCTTGCGATCTCTTTAATTTTTTATAGAAAATCTTGCGATCTCTTTTATTTTCTGTAGAAAATCTTGCGATCTCTTTAATTTTCTATAGAAAATCTTGCAATCTCCTTAATTTTCTCTAGAAAATCTTGCAATCTCTTTAATTTTCTCTAGAAAATCTTGCGATCTCTTTAATTTTCTATAAGAAATCTTGCGATCTCTTTAAATTTTTTAAAAAAATTTAACGATCTCTCTAATTGTCTATAGAAATTTTTCCGATCTCTTTAAGTATCCATAGAAAATTTTCCGATCTTTTCAATTTTCTATAAAAAATTTTCCGATCTCTTTATTTTTCGATGGAAAATATTGCGATCTCTCTCTTTCGATGGAACATTTTGTGATCTCTTAAAACTCCTGTTAAAAAATTACGAAATCTCTTGAATTTTCTATATAAAATGTTGTAATCTCTTAAATAATCTCTAAAAAAGAAAATAATCTCTTTTTCTAAAATCGATCTTTGCATTTTATCGATCTTGTTTAACTCTGAATGATTTTCTTTAAAACACCTGTACTTTATTGTTTGTTATTATTTATTTTGTATAAAATTTATTTTGTTGTTTTATTACCAGAATCTACACTTATTTGTAAATCATTCTACTTCGTTTCAAGGGTTGGGAGGTGGTTTATGAAAAGAATTACTGAAAGTGTCATTTACCGGTCGTGCAGGTATCAAGCTCTTTATTAATTAACACGTCTGTGTAAATACTTCGGAGTTGTTCTCGAACACAAAAAATGCACATGGTCAGTAAAACACTTTTTTTTAAAAAGGGTAATAATTTTACAAAACATGCAGTTTTTTAATAAAACAAATTAAAAACGTGATTTTTTTCAAAAAGAAAGTCAATCAGGTGTTTTTTCTATGTTTAATTATTTTATGGAGAATTTATAATTTTTTTAGCAGAAAGGTTAATTACCCTGATGTTAACATTTGATATTTAAGAAACTAATTCAGTCCCATAATTACAATTACGAAAACATCTTTACAATCGATGACAATTATTTAGAAATTTCTTCAATTTTTATGTTATACATTCAAATTTTGACTGGGTTACTTTGTTAGCATTTTCTAAATTTTAACTTTAATGTATGATTATTTATGCAAATTTGTGCTTAATAGCAGCAAAGTAACAATTCATACCGCGAGTCAATATTTAATGCGAACAAATAGAAACACAAAACTCGATTCAATTGAAATATCATTTTAGAAAAAATAACGCGTGCTTATAATGAATGGATTAACATAAGAAAATAGCAACACCGCCACTACTTTCATACTAGTATTAACCAAATAAGTAGTATGTTTACAAAAAATATGAATTTTATTATTTCTTATGTTAATGGAAAATATGAGAAATAATTTAAATTTTGTGTAATCACATGCAAACGAAAAAATGGTGAATTAATGATAAAAACTGACTTGGTTCCTCGATGAAGAGTAAATTTTATAATCTTTCAGTTCTAGTTTAGTTCTAGTTCAGTTCTAGTTCAGTTCTAGTTCAGTTCTAGTTCAGTTCTAGTTCAGTTCTAGTTCAGTTCTAGTTCAGTTCTAGTTCAGTTCTAGTTCAGTTCTAGTTCAGTTCTAGTTCAGTTCTAGTTCAGTTCTAGTTCAGTTCTAGTTCAGTTCTAGTTCAGTTCTAGTTCAGTTCTAGTTCAGTTCTAGTTCAGTTCTAGTTCAGTTCTAGTTCAGTTCTAGTTCAGTTCTAGTTCAGTTCTAGTTCAGTTCTAGTTCAGTTCTAGTTCAGTTCTAGTTCAGTTCTAGTTCAGTTCTAGTTCAGTAGTTCTAGTTCAGTTCTAGTTCAGTTCTAGTTCAGTTCTAGTTCAGTTCTAGTTCAGTTCTAGTTCAGTTCTAGTTCAGTTCTAGTTCAGTTCTAGTTCAGTTCTAGTTCAGTTCTAGTTCAGTTCTAGTTCCAGTTCTAGTTCGTTCTAGTTCAGTTCTAGTTCAGTTCTAGTTCAGTTCTAGTTCAGTTCTAGTTCAGTTCTAGTTCAGTTCTAGTTCATTCTAGTTCAGTTCTAGTTCAGTTCAGTTCTAGGTTCTAGTCAGTTCTAGTTCAGTTCTAGTTCAGTTCTAGTTCAGTTCTAGTTCAGTTCTAGTTCAGTTCTAGTTCAGTCTAGTTCAGTTCTAGTTCAGT
Source organism: Lucilia sericata (assembly GCF_015586225.1). NCBI lineage: Eukaryota > Metazoa > Arthropoda > Insecta > Diptera > Calliphoridae > Lucilia > Lucilia sericata. The sequence continues at coordinate 43,316 of NW_023996480.1, read as the reverse complement.
TCTAGTTCAGTTTCTAGTTCAGTTCTAGTTCAGTTCTAGTTCAGGTTCTAGTTCAGTTCTAGTTCAGTTCTAGTTCAGTTCTAGTTCAGTTCTAGTTCAGTTCTAGTTCAGTTCTAGTTCAGTTCTAGTTCAGTTCTAGTTCAGTTTAGTTCATTTCTAGTTCAGTTCTAGTTCAGTTCTAGTTCAGTTCTAGTTCAGTTCTAGTTCAAGTTCTAGTTCAGTTCTAGTTCAGTTCTAGTTCAGTTCTAGTTCAGTTCTAGTTCAGTTCTAGTTCAGTTCTAGTTCAGTTCTAGTTCAGTTCTAGTTCAGTCTAGTTTCAGTTCTAGTTCAGTTCTAGTTCAGTTCTAGTTCAGTTCTAGTTCAGTTCTAGTTCAGTTCTAGTTCAGTTCTAGTTCAGTTCTAGTTCAGTTCTAGTTCAGTTCTAGTTCAGTTCTAGTTCAGTTCTAGTTCAGTTCTAGTTCAGTTCTAGTTCAGTTCTAGTTCAGTTCTAGTTCAGTTCTAGTTCAGTTCTAGTTCAGTTCTAGTTCAGTTCTAGTTCAGTTCTAGTTCAGTTCTAGTTCAGTTCTAGTTCAGTCTAGTTCAGTTCTAGTTCAGTTCTAGTTCAGTTCTAGTTCAGTTCTAGTTCAGTTCTAGTTCAGTTCTAGTTCAGTTCTAGTTCAGTTCTAGTTCAGTTCTAGTTCAGTTCTAGTTCAGTTCTAGTTCAGTTCTAGTTCAGTTCTAGTTCAGTTCTAGTTCAGTTCTAGTTCAGTTCTAGTTCAGTTCTAGTTCAGTTCTAGTTCAGTTCTAGTTCAGTTCTAGTTCAGTTCTAGTTCAGTTCTAGTTCAGTTCTAGTTCAGTTCTAGTTCAGTTCTAGTTCAGTTCTAGTTCAGTTCTAGTTCAGTTCTAGTTCAGTTCTAGTTCAGTTCTAGTTCAGTTCTAGTTCAGTTCTAGTTCAGTTCTAGTTCTAGTTCAGTTCTAGTTCAGTTCTAGTTCAGTTCTAGTTCAGTTCTAGTTCAGTTCTAGTTCAGTTCTAGTTCAGTTCTAGTTCAGTTCTAGTTCAGTTCTAGTTCAGTTCTAGTTCAGTTCTAGTTCAGTTCTAGTTCAGTTCTAGTTCAGTTCTAGTTCAGTTCTAGTTCAGTTCTAGTTCAGTTCTAGTTCAGTTCTAGTTCAGTTCTAGTTCAGTTCTAGTTCAGTTCTAGTTCAGTTCTAGTTCAGTTCTAGTTCAGTTCTAGTTCAGTTCTAGTTCAGTTCTAGTTCAGTTCTAGTTCAGTTCTAGTTCAGTTCTAGTTCAGTTCTAGTTCAGTTCTAGTTCAGTTCTAGTTCAGTTCTAGTTCAGTTCTAGTTCAGTTCTAGTTCAGTTCTAGTTCAGTTTCTAGTTCAGTTCTAGTTCGTTTCTAGTTCAGTTCTAGTTCAGTTCTAGTTCAGTTCTAGTTCAGTTCTAGTTCAGTTCTAGTTCAGTTCTAGTTCAGTTCTAGTTCAGTTCTAGTTCAGTTCTAGTTCAGTTCTAGTTCAGTTCTAGTTCAGTTCTAGTTCAGTTCTAGTTCAGTTCTAGTTCAGTTCTAGTTCAGTTCTAGTTCAGTTCTAGTTCAGTTCTAGTTCAGTTCTAGTTCAGTTCTAGTTCAGTTCTAGTTCAGTTCTAGTTCAGTTCTAGTTCAGTTCTAGTTCAGTTCTAGTTCAGTTCTAGTTCAGTTCTAGTTCAGTTCTAGTTCAGTTCTTCAGTTCTAGTAGTTCTAGTTCAGTTCTAGTTCAGTTCTAGTTCAGTTCTAGTTCAGTTCTAGTTCAGTTCTAGTTCAGTTCTAGTTCAGTTCTAGTTCAGTTCTATCAGTTCTAGTTCAGTTCTAGTTCAGTTCTAGTTCAGTTCTAGTTCAGTTCTAGTTCAGTTCTAGTTCAGTTCTAGTTCAGTTCTAGTTCAGTTCTAGTTCATTCTAGTTCAGTTCTAGTTCAGTTCTAGTTCAGTTCTAGTTCAGTTCTAGTTCAGTTCTAGTTCAGTTCTAGTTCAGTTCTAGTTCAGTTCTAGTTCAGTTCTAGTTCAGTTCTAGTTCAGTTCTAGTTCAGTTCTAGTTCAGTTCTAGTTCAGTTCTAGTTCAGTTCTAGTTCAGTTCTAGTTCAGTTCTAGTTCAGTTCTAGTTCAGTTCTAGTTCAGTTCTAGTTCAGTTCTAGTTCAGTTCTAGTTCAGTTCTAGTTCAGTTCTAGTTCAGTTCTAGTTCAGTTCTAGTTCAGTTCTAGTTCAGTTCTAGTTCAGTTCTAGTTCAGTTCTAGTTCAGTTCTAGTTCAGTTCTAGTTCAGTTCTAGTCTTTCAGTTCTAGTTCAGTTCTAGTTCAGTTCTAGTTCAGTTCTAGTTCAGTTCTAGTTCAGTTCTAGTTCAGTTCTAGTTCAGTTCTAGTTCAGTTCTAGTTCAGTTCTAGTTCAGTTCTAGTTCAGTTCTAGTTCAGTTCTAGTTCAGTTCTAGTTCAGTTCTAGTTCAGTTCTAGTTCAGTTCTAGTTCAGTTCTAGTTCAGTTCTAGTTCAGTTCTAGTTCAGTTCTAGTTCAGTTCTAGTTCAGTTCTAGTTCAGTTCTAGTTCAGTTCTAGTTCAGTTCTAGTTCAGTTCTAGTTCAGTTCTAGTTCAGTTCTAGTTCAGTTCTAGTTCAGTTCTAGTTCAGTTCTAGTTCAGTTCTAGTTCAGTTCTAGTTCAGTTCTAGTTCAGTTCTAGTTCAGTTCTAGTTCAGTTCTAGTTCAGCTCTAGTTCTATTTTAGTTCAGTTCTAGTTCAGCGATCTTGAGCTGTATTCATACTTTACTATGAGCAAACTGTTAAGTAGAATCGGTGGGTGTCCGTTTTGTATCTTTCGAAAGGGCAGAGGATATTAAATATGTGTCCTTTGCCCGTCACTGTAAAGACTAGAAAAACTAATTTATATTCTTCTCTTTTATTATTGTTTCTAAAACCTAAAACAACTAATAAAACCGACTAACAAGGTGTAGGGTATTTAAAACACATTTTAAAACAATAATGTCATTATAATTATTGACAAAATAAATGCATTTCCTTAAAAAAAACAACATTGTACATTTGAAATAAGTAATTAAAACAATAAATGTGTAAATAATTTCAAATTTGTGTTTAAATTTTGTTTTAATATTTAACAAATGTTTGTGTATTTATTTTTTTGTGCAAAACAATTTATGTGACACTTCAATTTAACAGCAAAAACACATTAAACTGTAATTAGTTGCAATTAAAACCAGTATGATGCTGATGTTTTTGGTGATGTTAGTGATGTTTACTGATGATACAAAGTTAAAGTTTTCAAATTATTTGTTGTTGTTTTTTCTGTTCATTGTTTTTAGTTGCTTGGTACATTCATACATATGGCGCACATCCTCTGAACGAATACCCTTGAGTTTGGGAAGTTAATTCTAAACAACATACAATAGATTATATTCTTCTATTCCTATTGTTTAGAAACCCTAAAGAGATAATTGGGACTCTTATGCGACGAGTTAACTTTAAAATATTCTGAATTTTGTCACACTCATTCTTAAAGGGTATACTTTGCCTTCACGTAAAACTGCTGGGTAGTCACTCGAATATACAGAAAAAAAGAGTGTGATGGGTAAGTCAACAGAAACAAGTCAACTTGCAACTACATACAATGTAATTAAATTCCTGTTGTTTACCTTTAAGTATCTATGTGTATACCTAACTACATACACAAAAATATGTATGTATATGTGTACGTAAGTGTGCTGCTAAAAGAGTATCTGTGTTTCTAGCATTTGTATCTATAACTCAGTTCTGTGTTTATATATTTGTATGTTTTTGTTTTGTTTTTTAAGATAACAAATCTTATTAGTTAAACACACACCAAATGTATGTTATAACTAAATGATGATGATAATGATGATTATTGAATTTATATTGTTTATTTTATACTTATAGTAAATGTGCAATACTTGTAATTATTTTAGAATTTTGCATTAATATTTAATACTTCAGAAAAAGTTTTGTGTTTGATTCGAACTTGTAGGTCACAGACTAGACAATATAATAGCTAATTTCTAGTTAAGTTCTGCTACAGTGCTAGTTTCTGTTGTAGATCTGTTTTCTAGTTCGTTATAGGTTCTGGTTCTAGTGTCTGTTCTAGTTGCTGATTTCTAGTCTGTTGCAGTTCCTGTTCTAGTTCTGTTCTAGTTCTGTTCTAGTATCTGTTTCTAGTTCTGTGTTCTAGTTCTGTTCTAGGTCTGTTCTAGTTCTGTTTCTAGTTCTGTTCTAGGTTCCTGTTCTAGTTTCTGTTCTAGTTCTGTTCTAGTTCTGTTCTAGTTTCTGTTCTAGTTTCTGTTGCTGAGTTTCTGTCTAGTTCTGATTCTAGTTCTGTTTCTAGTTCTGTTTCTAGTGTTCTCCTGTTCTAGTTTCTGTTCTAGTTCTTTCTAGTTCTGTTTCTAGTTCTGTTCTAGTCTGTTCTGAGTTCTGTTCTAGTTCTGTTCTAGTTCTGTTCTAGTTCTGTTCTAGTTCTGTTCTAGTTCTGTCAGTCTGTTCTAGTCCTGTTCTAGTTCTGTTTCTAGTTCTGTTCCTAGGCTGTTTCTAGTTAGTTTTCTTTTTCTAGTTCTGGTTCTAAATTCTGTTTCTAGTTCTGTTCTAGTTCTGTTCATTCTGTTCTAGTTCTGTCTAGTTCTGTTTTCTAGTTCTGTTCTGTGCTGTTCTAGTTCTGTTCTAGTTCTGTTCCTAGTTCTGTTCTGTTATGTCTACTGTTCTGTTTCTAGTTTCTGTTCTGTTTATGTTCTATTCTTGTTTCTAGTTCTGTTCCTAGTTCTTGGTCTAGTTTGTTCCTAGTTCTTTCTAGTTCTGTTCTAGTTCTGTTCTAGTTCTGTTCTAGTTTCTGTTCTAGTTCAGTTCTAGTTCAGTGCTAGTTCAGTTCGAGTTCGTTCTAGTTCTGTTCTAGTTCATTCAGTTCTTTTTTATTTCTGTTCAGTATTAGTTAATAGACCAAAAACTATTGATATATGTTTTAGTTATTAATTTTTTTTTTTATTTGACCAAGTGACCAATTTTCTGATGTCCTCTATTTACATATCGTGTCTGTAATAAAGAAACATATGCCTTTATAAATACTCCTTTCAGTCAAAACCACAATTCCAGTTTTAAAATCATTCGTAGACTGTATGTCTTCTTTCAATTTCATTTAACTTGTTCATTTCAGAAATAACAAAGTTCAACAACATTTCAAAAGATCGTAAATAATTCAACATAATGACAGATCTCAAACAAGTGATGACAAACTCTACGAAATAAATACTCATATGAAATGGAGAAAAAAAATTAACATTTAAATAGTTTAGTTAAAACTAGTTTTTCGGCTTGAGTTTTTTTTTATTTTGTAGTTTATTTTCACAAAAACTATAGAGTAAACAAATCTATGAGTTACACTTGCTAGTTGATCGGTGAAATGTTAAAAAAAAAATTATATATCTTGAACAGATAGACGTCAATAATCATCATTAAATCACGCATTAAGAAAATGATTAGTTTTTTTGTTTTGTTTTTGTTGTTGTGAAGTGTAGTATCTAATAGATATTAGTAAATTAAAGATATTAATAGCGATTTACACAATTAGAGTGATCGTAGATGGATTTGTATTTTTTGTAAATATTTTGGAAAATAATAAACAATACTGATGAGAGAGTCACTAGATACATTTGCCTAATAGTCCATTACATAAGGTTCAGTATGTGATCCTTCGATCACTGTGTGTGTTGTTTAAATGGATGTTTCCGAATCTCTGGACCCGATTATATTGAATATTGGCACCATAAAGATCGGACCATTATTGCTCCATAAGACTGCCAACTTCTATTAATAACTGTTGTAGAGTATCATATGATCTTTTTGTAATCATTCTTTCTATTAATATTTCTTAATTTTTTTTTTTGCAAAACTAAGAACATAAAAAAAGAGAAAAAGCTGCCAAAGATTAAGAGTCTGAATAAAAAGTAGAAATACCGCCAACTGCGTCATTTCTAAATTTATAAAAATTATTGAAAATTGTGTTATTATATGTACTTGCTCACCACCTCATCATCATCAACCATAAATATTTAAATAACGATTAGTCTTTTTTCCTTCTTATTCCATGCTGTTTAAAATATTTCTTATTTGCGGTTACCAAAAATAAAACTTTCCAGTTACTTGACACCTTTATGCCTTCAATACTAATTAGTATATTTTTACTGTACAAAACACTTTGAAACACTTTTCAGAGTAGTGGGTGAGGGCGGCGGGGGGAAGGGTAAACAGACCCTGTACGTCATGTTATGGTTAAACAAATTTTAAGTATTTCATTCATTCCCTCTATTTTTTTTTTGTCATTCATTCATAATTTATTTTCATTTATTTTTCCATTCACATTTATTTATTATTTATTTATGCTGAAGTTTTGAGAAATTTCCATTCCCTATAAAATTTTGTACATATCTTCTTGTTGTTTATTTCTATTGTAGTAAATAAAATATTAATTAATACACCGCAATATCTTATCAGCGAAACATGTAACCTTTAATGGAACAAATATATTCCAGACAAAATGCGCAAATAATGAATGAGGGAGCAAAAAAAAAAAAAAAAAAAAGAAGAAATTAAACATACAAGAAAACTGACTTCCAAGAATTGTACTGTATCATAAATAATATCAGTGCAACAGGGTTGGGTAATAGGTTCGGATATTTAGTACTCGTTACTTTAACAAAAAAGTACTTTTCTATTATTTTCCCTGTAATCAGCTCAAAATTGGGAAGTTTTTGAGACCCATTTCCAAAATATTGTAGATTTTTTTTAACTTATTGAACTGAGATCAAGATTTTCAATCGCTGGTAGGGTACTACAGGCCCCTACATGACATTTTTAAAAAGGCCGTTCCTCGGGGCACTAATATTCATGTGCTGTTATCACTGGCTACACACTTGGGCCCATTTCGTTGATCCCTGTAAAAGGAAAAGCTGTCAGAGTATTAATACACTTCGGCCTAATTACTAAGGATTCCTATCCAAAGTAATTACTAAGGGGTCTATGTTTCGGATACCAGTCATCACTGCAATTAAGTTCCGTAGATTTCCTCTCGGAAACTTAAGTTGGGCTTCGTGAGTTGTACGACGGTCACATGATCTTCGCAATGTTTCGCCATCTTATTCAGGGAATGGCTCCCAGTAGGCCTGGGCTTTGACAGAGGAAGATCGAGATACTCTATTCTTCCTCTTCGTCTCGACAACTCCTGCAGAAGTTAATAAACGAAATGGTCATTGAACTCGAGAGTTGTGCTGTTGTCACTGGAGATACACTTCGAACCATTTTCCTGTAAATTGTATTAATGTACTTCGGAAACGACGGCGTCATGATCTTCGCCTGTCAACAGGAAGCCCCAATCGATAATCTGTGTTGCACAAGCTCGTGGATTTTATCACGAATCGAGCGATTGTAGCTTGATATCGGTCGGTCGACGAGAAGGTCGGTTAGCTATATCGCTAGAGAGGAGCAATCCAGTATAGTCCTACTGTGGAATGTTTCGTCATTTCATTTGGAGATGTCTGGCACCTGCAGAAGTTAATAAAGAAATGATCAATGTACTCGAGAGTTGTGCTGTTGTCACTGGAGATACATTTCAAACTATTTCCCTGTAAAAAGAAAAGCGGTCAGCGTATTAGTATATTTCAGAAACAACGACTTCATGATCTTCGCCGGTCTACAGGCCAGTCATCACTGCAATTAAGTTCCGTAGATTTCCTCTTGGAAACTTAAGTTGGGCTTGTGAACTTCGTGAGTCGTACAACGGTCACATGATCTTAGGCAATGTTTTACCATCTCATTCAGGGAATGCCTCCCAGCTGACCTGGTCTTTGACACAGGAAGACAGATAGAGATATTCTATTCTTCTTCTTAGTTTCGACAACTCCTGCAGAAGTTAATAAAGGAAATGATCAATGTACTCGAGAGTTGTGCTGTTGTCACTGGAGATACACTTCGAACCATTTCTCTGTAAAGAGAAAAGCGGTCAGCGTATTAGTATACTTCAGAAACGACGGCTTCATGATCTTCGTCGGTCTACAGGCCAGTCATCACTGCAATTAAGTTCCGTAGATTTCCTCTCGGAAACTTATGTTGGGCTTGTGAACTTCGTGAGTCGTACAACGGTCACATGATCTTCGCAATGTTTCGCCATCTCATTCAGGGAATGGCTCCCAACAGGCCTGGCCTTTGACAGAGGAAGATAGATATAGATACACTATTCTTCCTCTTCGTCTGGACAACTCCTGCAGAAGTTAATAAAGGAAATGGTCATTGTACTCGAGAGTTGTGCTGTTGTCACTGGAGATACATTTCAAACCATTTCCCTGTAAAGAGAAAAGCGGTCAGTGTATTAGTATACTTTAGAAACAACGGCTTCATGATCTTCGCCGGTCTATAGGTAGCCTCAATCGATAATTTGTGTTGCGCAAGCTCATGGATTTTATTACGAATCGAGCGATTGTAGCTTGAAATCGGCAGGCCAACGATGCACTGTTGAGTAGTCCAATTCCGAAAGAGTCCGCAATGGTATTGATAGGTATCTGTTAATGACCTGGACCATGTATGTATATCCGAATGTCATCATTGGATATTGAAAAAAAGCTGAACCAGCTTAAAACGGGCTAATGACTGACAATTCAGTCTGTAGTACGCTACATTGATCAGGAAGTTTAAAGGAAACTCCCGTCCCAGTATGAGCCATATAGAATCGTTCATTTTTCGATTTGAAGCCATCAGTGAAGACTTTTTATGATCCATTACTGAAGAACGAATCAATCCAATTTCGGATACTCTGTTCTGTAATGAAGAGTAAACCCAGAAATAGAGAGGGCGTTCTGTAACGATTCATGCAATTTCATGTTCGACTGCATATCATTTATATTTTCCAGCGGTTCCTTCTGATTCATGTCTGGCTACAACTAACTAACTAACTTTAAACGAATCATGAGCATTTAGTACAGGTTCTCTGAGCTGCTCTGGCTAGATTTCTCAGCTCTTAATTTATTGATCCAACATGGGCGGAAGAGTAATAATTTGGTCTCAAGTTGCATATCTTATAACATAAGGAGTATTAATAGGCGTTTAGCATCATGTGTTGTAAATTATTGACTACAACGCTTCCATCCTGTGAGGAGAGCATTGTATGGTTGAGACCTCAGACACCGGTATATACATATATAGCTCTCGTTCGAAAGATGTAATTGCGAAAGTATTGAAAGTTGAGAGATGTTTCTCAGGAACTCAGGGATTTCTGGGATTCTTAAACTTTCGTATTGAAATCTAATTTTGATAACGTTATAATTATATAGTACAAGCTTTCTCATCTGATATCGATTGCCATAATTTCAAAAATGTTGTTATTGAAATCGATAATTTGGTAATGTGGACTTTGTTATCAGCTGAAACACGTCCGGTTTTACTAGGATTATGTGACTGATTTCTTATACATAGTAGTTATGATTTTGGCCCTCTATATAATTTTTTTTATTATTATTATTTTAGGCGATAAATACAAAATCTACTACTAATACCAACCATATCAATAAGCTGTTTTTATTAATGGAATTTATTTTAACTGGTATTATCTTACCAGTAGCTTCTAATCTTACTATATTATATGCATTAGTATAAATATTTGCGATAATAGAGGAGAAAAAATATATCACAAAAATATTGGCACGAGGGTAAAACAGGAAGTATATTAGGCTTCAGTTTAAGTCCAAAAGATAACTAACGGACTTAATTTATATATTCGGCATACGTTCCAGAGTTTCAATAGTTAGGAAAATAGCTACCCAGCAATAACAGAGTAATAACTTGCACTTACCCAAAACTGACTTTTCAATGACTACTACATACCATGTACATTATTTGAAAGGAGTACGGAAACAGAACTACTTATTAAACTTCTTATTAACTTTCTATTTATTAGCGAGCATGGTAATTAATTGCCTTCAGTGTCATCATCGATGATATTAGAGCCAAAGACTGATAAGATCTTTATTCTAATACTACATCGAGTTTTACCGAGATTTCGACCTTTCAAAACTATAAAGAAACTTTTCTGTATGACCCTCGCTGTATAGTAAAATAATAAATGGAAAGCATTGTTTTTATATTATTTAGGCCAACTTGTTAAATTGGTTTTGGTTTTGTTGTTATTATTTTTTTTTTGGTTATTTGGCAAAACCAAAAACAAAAGAACAACTACAAATGAAAACTTTCAGTGGCATAACCATACACACATACCTACATACATATGTGTGATAGTTTTCTCCCATAAAAACCCATCATTGTTTGCATTTAAATGTATTATTACGTTCTGTTAAACCCAACTAACCGACCGACCGACTAGAATGAATGAACCCACTAACACTAACGTCATTATTATTTTTTTGGTTTTATTTGCTGGTGGCGATTGTATATATTGTTTTATTATTATTTTTTGTTTATGTTCTTTTTGGTTTTTTATTGGGATTTTCCTCCCATAAGAACTAGAGTGACTATATTTGCATTTCTAGTATTTTGGGCCGTAAAAAACACAATATATGTATAAAAAACAAATTTATTTTAATACCCTACACGAGTATTAGACTATAGACTAGACTATAGACTAGACTATAGACTAGACTATAGACTAGACTATAGACTAGACTATAGACTAGACTATAGACATAGACTATATAGACTAGACTACTAGACTACTATAGACTAGACTATAGACTAGACTATAGACTAGACTATAGACTAGACTATAGACTAGACTATAGACTAGACTATATTAGACTAGACTATAGACTAGACTATAGACTAGACTATAGACTAGACTATAGACTAGACTATAGACTAGACTATAGACTAGACTATAGACTAGACTAATAGACTAGACTATAGACTAGACTATAGACTAGACTATAGACTAACGATAGACTAGACTATAGACTAGACTATAGACTAGACTATAGACTAGACTATAGACTAGACTATAGACTAGACTATAGACTAGACGATAGATAGACTAGACTATAGACTAGACTATAGACTAGACTATAGACTAGACTATAGACTAGACTATAGACTAGACTATAGACTAGACTATAGACTAGACTATAGACTAGACTATAGACTAGACTATAGACTAGACTATAGACTAGACTATAGACTAGACTATAGACTAGACTATAGACTAGACTATAGACTAGACTATAGACTAGACTATACTAGACTATAGACTAGACTATAGACTAGACTATAGACTAGACTATAGACTAGACTATAGACTAGACTATAGACTAGACTATAGACTAGACTATAGACTAGACTATAGACTAGACTATAGACTAGACTATAGACTAGACTATAGACTAGACTATAGACTAGACTATAGACTAGACTATAGACTAGACTATAGACTAGACTATAGACTAGACTATAGACTAGACTATAGACTAGACTATAGACTAGACTATAGACTAGACTATAGACTAGACTATAGACTAGACTATAGACTAGACTATAGACTAGACTATAGACTAGACTATAGACTAGACTATAGACTAGACTATAGACTAGACTATAGACTAGACTATAGACTAGACTATAGACTAGACTATAGACTAGACTATAGACTAGACTATAGACTAGACTATAGACTAGACTATAGACTAGACTATAGACTAGACTATAGACTAGACTATAGACTAGACTATAGACTAGACTATAGACTAGACTATAGACTAGACTATAGACTAGACTAGACTAGACTAGACTAGACTATAGACTAGACTATAGACTAGACTATAGACTAGACTATAGACTAGACTATAGACTAGACTATAGACTAGACTATAGACTAGACTATAGACTAGACTATAGACTAGACTATAGACTAGACTATAGACTAGACTATAGACTAGACTATAGACTAGACTATAGACTAGACTATAGACTAGACTATAGACTAGACTATAGACTAGACTATAGACTAGACTATAGACTAGACTATAGACTAGACTATAGACTAGACTATAGACTAGACTATAGACTAGACTATAGACTAGACTATAGACTAGACTATAGACTAGACTATAGACTAGACTATAGACTAGACTATAGACTAGACTATAGACTAGACTATAGATAGACTATAGACTAGACTATAGACTAGACTATAGACTAGACTATAGACTAGACTATAGACTAGACTATAGACTAGACTATAGACTAGACTATAGACTAGACTATAGACTAGACTATAGACTAGACTATAGACTAGACTATAGACTAGACTATAGACTAGACTATAGACTAGACTATAGACTAGACTATAGACTAGACTATAGCCTAGACTATAGACTAGACTATAGACTAGACTATAGACTAGACTATAGACTAGACTATAGACTAGACTATAGACTAGACTATAGACTAGACTATAGACTAGACTATAGACTAGACTATAGACTAGACTATAGACTAGACTATAGACTAGACTATAGACTAGACTATAGACTAGACTATAGACTAGACTATAGACTAGACTATAGACATAGACTAGACTATAGACTAGACTATAGACTAGACTATAGACTAGACTATAGACTAGACTATAGACTAGACTATAGACTAGACTATAGACTAGACTATAGACTAGACTATAGACTAGAACTATAGACTAGACTATAGACTAGACATAGACTAGACTATAGACTAGACTATAGACTAGACTATAGACTAGACTATAGACTAGACTATAGACTAGACTATAGACCTAGACTATAGACTAGACTATAGACTAGACTATAGACTAGACTATAGACTAGACTAATAGACTAGACTATAGAACTAGACTATAGACTAGACTATAGACTAGACTATAGACTAGACTATAGACTAGACTATAGACTAGACTATAGACTAGACTATAGACTAGACTATAGACTAGACTATAGACTAGACTATAGACTAGACTATAGACTGACTATAGACTAGACTATAGACTAGACTATAGACTAGACTATAGACTAGACATAGACTAGACTATAGACTAGACTATAGATTAGACCAACGGTTCCCAAATGGGGGTCCGTGGACCCCTAGTGGTCCGTAGTAAAATCCTAGGGGGTCCGCGAAGACAAACGAAAAAAAAGCCATGAATAAACAATATTCTGCTTTTATTGCAATAATCCCAGATTTTTTTGGTAACTTTTTGAATTTTATTTTTTCGGTTGTTTATCAGGAAAGAAGCTAGGCCCTACAAATTTATTGTATCACTTTTATAAAGTAAGATATTGCCTGATATGTAATTTTTATTTCCTGTATATGTAGTGAAACAATGTTTTTTTATTTCAGACGGATAATAAATAAGGGATACTGGTATTCCGGAGTATGAAGTTAGGCCACATTTTATTATTCAAAGACAAGCTTATACCAGATTTAAGTTTGTCAAATTGTAAGCGAAAGTGTTCTTGTTTGTAAGGACTAAAATTATATATTTCAAAAACTGAGGTGACTCTTTATGCACCTTCAATACGTTAATTTAGTTAATTTTAAATATAAATATTCCCTTCCGACGTGATACAAAGATTTTAACTTGATTTTATCGACCAATATTATTAAATTAACATCAGAAAATCCATAGCGTTTTGCGTAAATATGTAGACAAAACCATGCAGTAAAAGAGTTCATGTCATATATTATACGGATAACGCATTCCGCAACAACATGGAACAAGTCCAACTTTCTTATATTATTTTCCTGAAAACTTAGCTCACTTTACCCCTCTGCAATCGCAATAAATTTTTGAAACGTGACTCCTTAAGCACATGTCGACAATATTTGATAAAGAAACCTTTTTGCTACCTTGAAGAAAAATAAACATGAAAGATCTCACGATCATAAAATTAAACATCATGCTAACATTTCAACAAAGAAGTCTTTCTTCAAAACCATGCAATTAAAAACCTATCTCTACATTTATTTGACCTAGGGATTTATGGACTAGGTCAATTTTCGGACGAACAATAATTTAGAACAATAAGATATCAAAATATGTATGGAGGTCCGCGAAATTAAATAAGTTCCTCAAGGGGTCCGCGAAGTAAAAACCGGTGGGAACCGCTGGATTAGACTATAGACTACATTATAGACTATATTATATACTAGGCTATAGATTTGTTTATGGATTAGTCTAAAGTCTAGTTTATATACTAGACTATAGATTAGTTTATCGACTAGGCTACAGACAAGTTTATATACTTTGTAATAGACTAGTTTATAGACTAGGCAATAGACTAGTTTATGGACTACACTGTAGACAAGTTTATGGACTACGCTGTAGACTAGACCATAGACTAGTTTATAGACTAGACTGTAGACTAGTTTGAAGATTGTACTATATACTAGAAAATAGACAATTTTAAAGACTTTGCTAGAGACTAATTTTATACTACACTACCGACTAGACTATAGACTAGGCTATACACTAGGTTATAGATTAGACTATAGACTAGTGTAAAGACTTGGCTTTAGACTAGTTTATGGACTAGACTATAGACTAGACTAAAGAATAGACAATAGACTAGTGTAAAGACTAAAACATAGACTATACTATAGAATAGTTTATAGACTAGACTATAGACCATTTTATATACTACACCATAGGCTGGTTTGTAGCTTAGTCTAGCAGGAGTAGGGTATCAAACTTTCGGTTATGCCCACTTCTTTCTTAGTTATTTTTGTTTCTATTATGTGCCTTGTATGAGCCCGTGGTTCACATTGATTCTTTATTTATTTTATTTATTATATATTTTTTGTTTTTTTTTTTTTGCAATTCTCTTTTGTGTTAAAAAAAGTCTTTCTGATTTTAATTTATATTGTTTGTGTTTTTTTAAGTATTCTTTTTTTTTTTTTGCAATAGTTTTTTTATGTACAATGTATTTTAAATTATTTGTTTAAAAGACAATAACACACTGAAAAGAAGCTTAAAACGCAATTGATTAAAAAACCGGCAATGAAAGAAATTGTTTGGGGAATTTTGAATAAAAATACAAATTGAATGATGAAATCATGAATGAAAATTAACTATAAACAATGGAACTTCCTAATACAATAAGTTATAAAGAGGTTATAGTACATTTTTCGTTTATAGGCATAGGTGATCGTTTTTTAGCTAGAGGTTCAAAAACATACTGAGACCTCTTTTTCCATATTTTTTTAATTTATGTTAATTTAATTAGTATTTTACATTTAAATATTTCGACATGTTGCATGTTCTGCATCGTAAAAAATGTGTTAATTTTCACACAAATTCTTTAAACATTTAGCTTTAACTACCGATTTTATTTAAATTAAATACATATTTTTCAACTGATTTAAATTTTTACTCAAACGAAAAAACTAGAGCAAGGAGGAAACTGTTAGAGTCGCAGTAGAATGAAAAAAAAACGTGACTTTTTAATGGTTTTTAACAATTGTATTTTTTTTCCACAAATACTTTTCAACAAACTGTATACAACTATAAAACAGTATTAAAATAATTTATTTAAATTATTAATTTATATTAATTTAAATGAAATGAAGTGAAAAATCATAAGAGCATTTTATGAATAATTTCCATAGAAATAAATAAATATTTTGAAATCAAAGTAAATAAATTAATAAAAAATAAAAAAAATAAATAAAAGAGAGAAGAGTAATAAAAATTAAATAAATATGATAAACAAATAAAATAGACTATTAAGCAGAACATTTACCAGAAATACTAATAAAACACACTAACTGTCCGACTAACTGTCCAACCTAACTAAGTGACTCTGTAAGTGACTAACTGTTAACGGAATTGCATTGTAAAAAAGAAAAACATTTTATATTTATTTGTTTTGAAATGTTTATCTCATGACAAATCATTTGTTTTGCTGATTAAAAGGAAATTTTTTCATTCCATTAACTTATCTCGGATCTTTAGTCTAGTGCGGATACGTTATAAAAAAAAATATTATATATAAAACGGTAAAAGATTACAAATCGGTATTTTTTTACGAGCAATATAAGCATTTAATGTGGTTTTTAACTGCGTCAAGCGTGGGGAAATTAAAGAAGAAATTTTGTTTTGTTGTTTACCAGAACGGGTGTTTTCCACAAGGTTAAATAAACCTTGACCTTGAGAAACAAATTTAAGGCAAAAAAAAAAAAAAAATATGACAAATTTGAAACAATTAAAATGGCTATATGTTAATTTTTGTTTTGGCATTAATTTGTATTAATTTTAAACAATAAAATGCGTACTTTTTAAGACAAATTTGCAAATGAGGAAGAAATTTGTTAGTCTACAGTTAATACACTAGAATAGTCTAGACTATAGACTAAAGAATAGATCATAGACTAAAATATAGACTACTTTATAGAAAAGACTATAGACCAGACTACATACAGACAGTAGTCTAGCCTATATTCTAGTCTATAGTCTAGTTTATAGTCTAGTCTATAAACTAGTTTATAGTATAGTTTAAAGTCTAGTTTATAGTATAGTTTATAGTCAATTTATAGTCTAGTTTATAGTCTAGTTTATAGTCTAGTCTATAGTCTAGTCAATAGTCTAGTCTATAATCTTGTCTATAGTCTAGTATATAGTGTAGTCTATAGTGTAGTCTATAGTGTAGTCTATAGCGTAGTCTATAGTCTAGTGTAGTCTATAGTCTAGTCTATAGTGTAGTCTATAGTCTAGTCTATAGTGTAGTCTATAGTGTAGTCTATATTGTGCTAGTCTAGTCTAAGTGTAGTTAACAGTCTAGTCTATAGTGTAGTCTATAGTGTAGTTAACAGTCTAGTCTATAGTGTAGTCTATAGTCTAGTCTATAGTGTGGTCTATAGACTAGTCTATAGTGTAGTCTATAGTGTAGTCTATAGTCTAGTCTATAGTCTAGTCTATAGTGTAGTCTATAGTCTAGTCTATAGTCTAGTCTATAGTCTAGTCTATTTAGTCTCTAGTCTGCCATATTGTAGTCTATAGTCTAGTCTATAGTCTAGTCTATAGTCTAGTATAGTCTAGTTCTATAGTCTAGTCTATAGTAGTCTAGGTCTAGTCTATAGTCTAGTCTATAGTCTAGTCTATAGTCTAGTCTATAGTCTAGTCTATAGTCTAGTCTATAGTCTAGTCTATAGTCTAGTCTATAGTCTAGTCTATAGTCTAGTCTATAGTCTAGTCTATAGTCTAGTCTATAGTCTAGTCTATAGTCTAGTCTATAGTCTAGTCTATAGTCTAGTCTATAGTCTAGTCTATAGTCTAGTCTATAGTCTAGTCTATAGTCTAGTCTATAGTCTAGTCTATAGTCTAGTCTATAGTCTAGTCTATAGTCTAGTCTATAGTCTAGTCTATAGTCTAGTCTATAGTCTAGTCTATAGTCTAGTCTATAGTCTAGTCTATAGTCTAGTCTATAGTCTAGTCTATAGTCTAGTCTATAGTCTAGTCTATAGTCTAGTCTATAGGCTACTCTATAGTCTAGTCTATAGTCTAGTCTATAGTCTAGTCTATAGTCTAGTCTATAGTCTAGTCTATAGTCTAGTCTATAGGCTACTCTATAGTCTAGTCTATAGTCTAGTCTATAGTCTAGTCTATAGTCTAGTCTATAGTCTAGTCTACAGTCTAGTCTATAGTCTAGTCTATAGTCTAGTCTATAGTCTAGTCTATAGTCTAGTCTATAGACTATTCTATAGTGTAATCTATAGTCTAGTCTATAGTCTATTCTATAGTGTAATCTATAGTCTAGTCCATAGTCTAGTCTATAGTCTAGTCCATAGTCTAGTCTATAGTCTAGTCTATAGTCTAGTCTATAGTCTAGTCTATAGTCTAGTCTATAGTCTAGTCTATAGTCTAGTCTATAGTCTAGTCTATAGTCTAGTCTATAGTCTAGTCTATAGTCTAGTCTATAGTCTAGTCTACAGTCTAGTCTACAGTCTAGTCTATAGTCTAGTCTATAGTCTAGTCTATAGTCTAGTCTATAGTCTAGTCTATAGTCTAGTCTATAGTCTAGTCTATAGTCTAGTCTATAGTCTAGTCTATAGTCTAGTCTATAGTCTAGTCTATAGTCTAGTCTATAGTCTAGTCTATAGTCTAGTCTATAGTCTAGTCTATAGTCTAGTGTCTATAGTCTATCTATAGTCTAGTCTATAGTCTAGTCTATAGTCTAGTCTATAGTCTAGTCTAGTCTAGTCTATAGTCTAGTCTATAGTCTAGTCTAGTCTAGTCTATAGTCTAGTCTATAGTCTAGTCTATAGTCTAGTCTATAGTCTAGTCTATAGTCTAGTCTATAGTCTAGTCTATAGTCTAGTCTATAGTCTAGTCTATAGTCTATCTATAGTCTAGTCTATAGTCTAGTCTATAGTCTAGTCTATAGTCTAGTCTATAGTCTAGTCTATAGTCTAGTCTATAGTCTAGTCTATAGTCTAGTCTATAGTCTAGTCTATAGTCTAGTCTATAGTCTAGTCTATAGTCTAGTCTATAGTCTAGTCTATAGTCTAGTCTATAGTCTAGTCTATAGTCTAGTCTATAGTCTAGTCTATAGTCTAGTCTATAGTCTAGTCTATAGTCTAGTCTATAGTCTAGTCTATAGTCTAGTCTATAGTCTAGTCTATAGTCTAGTCTATAGTCTAGTCTATAGTCTAGTCTATAGTCTAGTCTATAGTCTAGTCTATAGTCTAGTCTATAGTCTAGTCTATAGTCTAGTCTATAGTCTAGTCTATAGTCTAGTCTATAGTCTAGTCTATAGTCTAGTCTATAGTCTAGTCTATAGTCTAGTCTATAGTCTAGTCTATAGTCTAGTCTATAGTCTAGTCTATAGTCTAGTCTATAGTCTAGTCTATAGTCTAGTCTATAGTCTAGTCTATAGTCTAGTCTATAGTCTAGTCTATAGTCTAGTCTATAGTCTAGTCTATAGTCTAGTCTATAGTCTAGTCTATAGTCTAGTCTATAGTCTAGTCTATAGTCTAGTTTATAGTCTAGTCTATAGTCTAGTCTATAGTCTAGTCTATTGTCTAGTCTATCTAGTCTATAGTCTAGTCTATAGTCTAGTCTATAGTCTAGTCTATAGTCTAGTCTATAGTCTAGTCTATAGTCTAGTCTATAGTCTAGTCTATAGTCTAGTCTATAGTCTAGTCTATGTCTAGTCTATAGTCTAGTCTATAGTCTAGTCTATTAGTCTAGTTTTTCTAGGTTTCGCAAAACCCACTGTGCTTAGTCACTCGGTTGTTTTTATGTTTTTTCATATAAATAATTTATAGTTAAACAATCACTTACATTTTTTTTTGTGCAAAAGAAAAAACAAATAAATAATAAAATTAACAAAAAACTACAAGATGTGATGAACTTGTTGCTAAAAAACGTGTTTAACATTTTTTATAAACAAAAAATCATAAAAAAAGACAATGAAATTTAAAATTATTATTTTTTGTTAATATTACCGTTGTTGTTGGTTAATCTAAACAAATTAATTTATTATGCAGAGGAGTAAATTGTGAAGTTTAACAGAAAGAAAAAAACAGATAAAAACTCATAAAAACCGTTGTATATTTTATGACTCCTAAAAAAGTTGATGACTGACTAACTGACACACACCGACTGATTGAATGGCTGACTAGTTAAGCGTTTGTTTTTTAATGTCAAAAAAGAATTTGAGGCGGAATCTATAATCATTTTTTAAAATTTAGTTGTTGTTTTTTTTTCGTTGATTGGTAATTTGTAATTTATTGGTGTATTTTTTGTTGTCATCAATAAATATTTTGAAATTGATTGATTTGCAGGGATTTTTTGTGTTTTATTTTTTAAATAATATTTTGGCAATGTCAAAGATAAATATGCTAAAATTGACGAACAGAAATATTAATTAGTTAAGAAACAAATAGACGGAATTGTTTTAGGAAAAAACCCTGCAATAAAGTGGGTGCATAAAGGCAATATTTTTGGTCCAAGAAGAGCTTTTAAAAGGCACTTTATCTAGGCTTGAGTAATAATTTAAAACACGACAAAGTAATATTTTAATTAAAAATTTCTTAATAAACAATTGAGGTCATTGTGTGAATTTTACAATATTCTTCTAAACATATGCCAATTTTTTAAAAAAATCTTTCCTTATAATACCCACCAATTAACCGCAATTATTAGAATATTAGTGTAAAAATTTTTCTGTAGAAACCATTTAGAGAAAATATTTTTCCTTTGAAATACCCACTAATAAATAAACAATTATACAAACAAAAACAAAATATATTTAAATTGTTGTAGTCATATGTGCGCTGGCATTTAGTGCGAAAGTATTGAGTATTAAATCAAAAATAATTTTTTCGAAAAAAAATTGTTTACAGCTAATTATGGTTGGCCTGAATTATAATGAACAAAAATATATATAAATGTATATAAATATATTGTTTAAATAGTATTTAATTTTGTTTTTGTTAAAAAGTCATAAAAATTGTACTCTAAACACTCCATAATGACCACAAAAACATACAAGTACACGAACGTGTATATTTACATCAGTATTCAGAAGTATTTAAAATAATTCATAATAATTAGTTACACCAGAAAACAAGTTGAAAATATTAATAAAAATGTCCATGGTGCCGGGTACCATGCATATAGATCAGATGATTGAATTTATGTGAATTGTATATGAATTTTTGATATAATATATTAGGGGGGTATATGGATTTTTTAAGGAGTATTTTTGGTCTGTAATAGTATGCTCTATATTACAGACTAAAGTCTCGACAATAGTCTGGACTAAAGTCTAATCTATAGTGTAGTCTATATCCTGGGATATAGTCTTGACTATTATTTAGTCTATGGTCTGGAATAAAATCTAGTCAGTAGTATGAACTATAATCTAGTCTATAGTATGAACTATAGCCTAGCCTATAATCTAGACTATAATTTAGTTTATAGTCTGGACTATAGTTTAGTCTAGAGTAGGGACTATAGTCTATTCTATAGTCTGGTCCATAGTCTAATCTATAACCTGGACTATAGTCTGGACTATAGTTTTGTATAGTCTACAGTCAGGATTATAGTCTAGACAATAGTACTACATCTATCTATTGCCTAGACCAACGGTTCCCAAATGGGGGTCCGCGGACCCCTAGTGGTCCGTAGTAAAATCCTAGGGGGTCCGCGAAGACGAAGGAAAAAAACCATGAATAAACAATATTCTGCTTTTATATGTATGTACAAATATCTCCAATTTTTGTGCAATAATCCCAAATTTTTTGGTGACTTTTTGAATTTTTTTTTCGGTTGTTTATCAGGAAGAAGCTAGGCCCTACAAATTTATTGTATAACTTTTATAAAATAAAGTATTGCATGATTTGTAATTTTTATTTCCTGTATATGTACTGAAATAATGGTTTTTATTTCAGACAAATAATACTCTGCCTTACAATTAAATTAGGGATACTGGTACCGGAGTATGAAGTTCAATTCAAAGACAAGCTTATTACAGATTTAAGTTTATCAAATTGTAAGCAAAAGTGTTCTTGTTTGAAAGGACTAAAATTATATATTTCCACAACAGAGGTGACTGTTTATGTATCTCTTTATAAATATTCCAATCCGACGTAATACACAGATTTTAACATGATTTTGTCGACCAATACATATTATTAAATTAACATCAGAAAATCCATAGCGTTTCACGTAAATATGTAGCCAAAAACCATGAAGTAAAATAATTCGTTGGTATTTTAAAATTCAAATTTAAGTTCCAAATTCACAGTACTTTAACAAAGAGTTCAAATCATATATTATGAGGATAACGCATTCCGCAACAACATAGAAGAAGTCCAACATTCTTATATTATTTTCCCGAAAACTTAGCTCACTTACTCAGTTCACCCTTTGCAATCGCAACAAATTTTTGAAACGTGACTCCTTAAGCACATGTGACAATATTTGACAAAGAAACCTTTTCGCTACCTTGAAGAAAAATGAACATGAAAGATCTCATGATCATAAAATTAAACATCATGTTAACATATCAACAAAGAAGTCATTCTATCTTCAAAACATGCAATTGAAAACCTATCTGAAATATTATATATTCTCAAAGTACGGGAATAATTTATAGATATGACATCTCTACATTTATTAGACCTAGGAATTAATGAACTAGGTCAATTTTCGGATGGACAATTATTTAGAACAATAAGATATCAAAATATGTATGGGGGTCCGCGAAATTAAATATGTTCTTCAAGGGGTCCGCGAAGTAAAAATCGGTGGGAACCGCTGGCCTAGACTATAGTCTAGTCTATTGTCTAGACTATAGTCTAGTCTATAGTCAGGACTATAGTCTATTCTATAGTCTCCACTGTAGTTTAGTCTATAATTTGGTCTGAACTATAGTCTAGTCTATTGTCCAGACTATAGTCTGGAATAGGGTCTGGAATACAGACTAGGCTATAGTCGAAACTAAAGTCTAGTGTATAGTCACGACTTTAGTCTATTCTATAGTCCGGCAAATAGTATAGTATATTGTCAGGAAAAGGTCTATTCTATGGTCTGGATTATATTCTAGTAAACAGTTTGCACTGTTGCCTAGTTTATAGTCTAGACTATAGTCTGGCCTATAGTCTATAGTCTAGTCTACAGTCTAGTCTATAGTCTACTCTACAGTCTAGTCTATAGTCTTATCTATAGTCTAGTCCATAGTCTAGTCTATGGTCTATTCTATAGTCTATTCTTTAATCTAGTCTAAAGTCTAGTCTATAGTTTAGTCTATAGTATAGTCTATAATATAGTCTATAGTTTAGTCTATAGTCTAGTCTATAGTCTAGTCTATAGTATAGTCTATAGTTTAGTCTATAGTCTAGTCTATAGTCTAGTCTATAGTCTAGTCTATAGTCTAGTCTATAGTCTAGTCTATAGTCTAGTCTATAGTCTAGTCTATAGTCTAGTCTATTGTCTAGTCTATAGTCTAGTCTATACTCTAGTCTATAGTCTAGTCTATACTCTAGTCTATTGTCTAGTCTATAGTCTAGTTTATAGTCTAGTCTATTGTCTAGTCTATATTCTAGTCTATAGTCTAGCCTATAGTCTAGTTTATAGTCTAGTCTATTGTCTAGTCTATATTCTAGTCTATAGTCTAGTCTATAGTCTAGTCAGTCTAGTCTATAGTCTAGTCTATAGTCTAGTCTATAGTCTAGTGTATAGTCTAGTCTATAGTCTAGTCTATATTCTAGTCTATAGTCTAGTCTATAGTCTAGTCTATAGTCTAGTCTATAGTCTAGTCTATAGTCTAGTCTATAGTCTAGTCTATAGTCTAGTCTATAGTCTAATCTATAGTCTAGTCTATAGTCTAGTCTATAGTCTAGTCTATAGTCTAGTCTATAGTATAGTCTACAGTTTAGTCTATAGTCTAGTCTATAGTCTAGTCTATAGTCTAGTCTATAGTCTAGTCTATTGTCTAGTCTATAGTCTAGTCTATACTCTAGTCTATAGTCTAGTCTATACTCTAGTCTATTGTCTAGTCTATAGTCTAGTCTATAGTCTAGTCTATAGTCTAGTCTATAGTCTAGTCTATAGTCTAGTCTATAGTCTAGTCTATAGTCTAGTCTATAGTCTAGTCTATAGTCTAGTCTATAGTCTAGTCTATAGTCTAGTCTATAGTCTAGTCTATAGTCTAGTCTATAGTCTAGTCTATAGTCTAGTCTATAGTCTAGTCTATAGTCTAGTTATAGTCTAGTCTATAGTCTAGTCTATAGTCTAGTCTATAGTCTAGTCTATAGTCTAGTCTATAGTCTAGTCTATAGTCTAGTCTATAGTCTAGTCTATAGTCTAGTCTATAGTCTAGTCTATAGTCTAGTCTATAGTCTAGTCTATAGTCTAGTCTATAGTCTAGTCTATAGTCTAGTCTATAGTCTAGTCTATAGTCTAGTCTATAGTCTAGTCTATAGTCTAGTCTATAGTCTAGTCTATAGTCTAGTCTATAGTCTAGTCTATAGTCTAGTCTATAGTCTAGTCTATAGTCTAGTCTATAGTCTAGTCTATAGTCTAGTCTATAGTCTAGTCTATAGTCTAGTCTATAGTCTAGTCTATAGTCTAGTCTATAGTCTAGTCTATAGTCTAGTCGTCTATTGTCTAGTCTATAGTCTAGTCTATAGTCTAGTCTATAGTCTAGTCTAGTCTATAGTCTAGTCTATAGTCTGATCTATAGTCTAGTCTATAGTCTAGTCTATAGTCTAGTCTATAGTCTAGTCTATAGTATAGTCTATAGTTTAGTCTATAGTCTAGTCTATAGTCTAGTCTATAGTCTAGTCTATAGTCTAGTCTATAGTCAAGTCTATAGTCTTGTCTATTGTCTAGTCTATAGTCTAGTCTATACTCTAGTCTATAGTCTAGTCTATACTCTAGTCTATAGTCTAGTCTATAGTCTAGTTTATAGTCTAGTCTATAGTCTAGTCTACAGTCTAGTCTATAGTCTAGTCTATAGTCTAGTCTATAGTCTAGTTTATAGTCTAGTCTATAGTCTAGTCTATAGTCTAGTCTATAGTCTAGTCTATAGTCTAGTCTATAGTCTAGTCTATAGTCTAGTCTATAGTCTAGTCTATAGTCTAGTCTATAGTCTAGTCTATAGTCTAGTCTATAGTCTAGTCTAGTCTAGTCTATAGTCTAGTCTATAGTCTAGTCTATAATCTAGTCTATAGTCTAGTCTAGTCTATAGTATAAAATTTCTACAAAAGCTTTTCTTCTAAAAAAATCAAAAGAAAAAAATTACAAAAAAAATAAATTTACAATGATCGGGTTACTGATCTTTTGCCAAATGCCATGTGACGCGGAGTAGTCGCAATTGAATGACTTTAAACAATTTCTTTCTCTTTATTTTTTGTGTGATATTTGTATTGATTTAATGAGGAATTACAAAACAGAAAAATAAGCAAAAACACAGAAAATAAAATTTCAATTATATTTTATTTAAGTTTAATAAAAAACAAATAATTTTTTTTAATTCAAAAACAGAAAATGAAAAAAGCCGTCAATCAAAAAATTTATTAACACGCTTGACTTGTGTTTGCAATTCACAATTCGACTATAAACGTCAAAGTGTTTGTTTATTGTATTTTCACCAATTGTGATCGTGTCAGAAGAAACACACAAATAGACCCTAACGCTAGATGAGTTTCTTATTTATTAATGAAATAATTTACTTTTTAATTAAAAAATTACATGCATTTAACGAAAACAACAGCAACAACTAATAGACGTCAGCTGGTTATGTCATGTTGCAAGCACCATTTGAAGCAAGCACATTGGGGCATTTATGTGTTGAAGAATTCTTCAAACATGTCATAAATAAATTGGTAGTCTTTTATTATGCTACCAGAGATAATTATAGGTTTAATGTTAAATATAAAAAAATATATAGAAATTTAAAAATTAATAAAAGTTTGTAATAAAACTGTCATTTTGTTAAAAGAGGGTTGGATGGATGGATGGATTGATGGTTGTTTGGTTGCATTTTTGTTATTTTATTTTTTTAATTAAATGTTTCTGGGTATTGGTTAATTGTTGTTTGATTATATGTTAGTGATGTGCTGATGCCGATAATTTATTTGTGTTGGTTTTTTTGTAACAATTTATTAATGTTAAATTAAATGGCGCCTAATAGACGTTTGCATGATCGGTATTTTACTTTGTGGTTGTATAAAAGAATTGCTGAGCTTTTTCTAAAATTTTTAATTTATTGCTATTATTTGTTTTGTCCACTGATAGTGTAAATTGACATGTATTAGCGTAATTTATTGTAATGAATTTGTTTTTGCCAAAGCTGTCACGCTTCAACTGAGAATAATTTCTGTAATATGTATAAAGGAATAATTAAAAACCAAATTGTTTTTAAACAAAAAATTATTGCAACGTCAAAAAATACATTCTACTATAGTATACCGTCTAGTCTATAGTTTAGCCTATAGTTTAGTGTATAGTTTAGTCTATAGTCTAGTCTATAGTCTAGTCTATAGTCTAGCCTATAGTCTAGTCTATAGTCTAGTCTATAGTCTAGTCTATAGTTTAGTGTATAGTTTAGTGTATAGTTTAGTGTATAGTTTAGTGTATAGTTTAGTGTAGTTTAGTGTATAGTTTAGTGTATAGTTTAGTGTATAGTTTAGTGTATAGTTTAGTGTATAGTTTAGTGTATAGTTTAGTGTATAGTTTAGTCTATTCTAGTATAGTCTAGTCTATAGTCTAGTCTATAGTCTAGTCTATAGTCTAGTCTATAGTCTAGTCTATAGTCTAGTCTATAGTCTAGTCTATAGTCTAGTCTATAGTCTAGTCTATAGTCTAGTCTATAGTCTAGTCTATAGTCTAGTCTATAGTCTAGTCTATAGTCTAGTCTATAGTCTAGTCTATAGTCTAGTCTATAGTCTAGTCTATAGTCTAGTCTATAGTCTAGTCTATAGTCTAGTCTATAGTCTAGTCTATAGTCTAGTCTATAGTCTAGTCTATAGTCTAGTCTATAGTCTAGTCTATAGTCTAGTCTATAGTCTAGTCTATAGTCTAGTCTATAGTCTAGTCTATAGTCTAGTCTATAGTCTAGTCTATAGTCTAGTCTATAGTCTAGTCTATAGTCTAGTCTATAGTCTAGTCTATAGTCTAGTCTATAGTCTAGTCTATAGTCTAGTCTATAGTCTAGTCTATAGTCTAGTCTATAGTCTAGTCTATAGTCTAGTCTATAGTCTAGTCTATAGTCTAGTCTATAGTCTAGTCTATAGTCTAGTCTATAGTCTAGTCTATAGTCTAGTCTATAGTCTAGTCTATAGTCTAGTCTATAGTCTAGTCTATTAGTCTATAGTCTAGTCTATAGTCTAGTCTATAGTCTAGTCTATAGTCTAGTCTATAGTCTAGTCTATAGTCTAGTCTATAGTCTAGTCTATAGTCTAGTCTATAGTCTAGTCTATAGTCTAGTCTATAGTCTAGTCTATAGTCTAGTCTATAGTCTAGTCTATAGTCTAGTCTATAGTCTAGTCTATAGTCTAGTCTATAGTCTAGTCATAGTCTAGTCTATAGTCTAGTCTCTAGTCTAGTCTATAGTCTAGTCTATAGTCTAGTCTATAGTCTAGTCTATAGTCTAGTCTATAGTCTATAGTCTAGTCTATAGTCTAGTCTATAGTCTAGTCTATAGTCTAGTCTATAGTCTAGTCTATAGTCTAGTCTATAGTCTAGTCTATAGTCTATAGTCTAGTCTATAGTCTAGTCTATAGTCTAGTCTATAGTCTAGTCTATAGTCTAGTCTATAGTCTAGTCTATAGTCTAGTCTATAGTCTAGTCTATAGTCTAGTCTATAGTCTAGTCTATAGTCTAGTCTATAGTCTAGTCTATAGTCTAGTCTATAGTCTAGTCTATAGTCTAGTCTATAGTCTAGTCTATAGTCTAGTCTATAGTCTAGTCTATAGTCTAGTCTATAGTCTAGTCTATAGTCTAGTCTATAGTCTAGTCTATAGTCTAGTCTATAGTCTAGTCTATAGTCTAGTCTATAGTCTAGTCTATAGTCTATAGTCTAGTCTATAGTCTAGTCTATAGTCTAGTCTATAGTCTAGTCTATAGTCTAGTCTATAGTCTAGTCTATAGTCTAGTCTATAGTCTAGTCTATAGTCTAGTCTATAGTCTAGTCTATAGTCTAGTATAGTCTAGTCTATAGTCTAGTCTATAGTCTAGTCTATAGTCTAGTCTATAGTCTAGTCTATAGTCTAGTCTATAGTCTAGTCTATAGTCTAGTCTATAGTCTAGTCTATAGTCTAGTCTATAGTCTAGTCTATAGTCTAGTCTATAGTCTAGTCTATAGTCTAGTCTATAGTCTAGTCTATAGTCTAGTCTATAGTCTAGTCTATAGTCTATGTCTAGTCTATAGTCTAGTCTATAGTCTAGTCTATAGTCTAGTCTATAGTCTAGTCTATAGTCTAGTCTATAGTCTAGTCTATAGTCAGTCTATAGTCTAGTCTATAGTCTAGTCTATAGTCTAGTCTATAGTCTAGTCTATAGTCTAGTCTATAGTCTAGTCTATAGTCTAGTCTATAGTTAGTCTATAGTCTAGTCTATAGTCTAGTCTATAGTCTAGTCTATAGTCTAGTCTATAGTCTAGTCTATAGTCTAGTCTATAGTCTAGTCTATAGTCTAGTCTATAGTCTAGTCTATAGTCTAGTCTATAGTCTAGTCTATAGTCTAGTCTATAGTCTAGTCTATAGTCTAGTCTATAGTCTTAGTCTATAGTTAGTCTATAGTCTAGTCTATCTAGTCTATAGTCTAGTCTATAGTTTAGTCTATAGTCTAGTCTATAGTCTAGTCTATAGTCTAGTCTATAGTCTAGTCTATAGTCTAGTCTAAAGTCTAGTCTATAGTCTAGTCTATAGTCAAGTCTATAGTCTAGTCTATTGTCCAGTCTATTGTCTAGTCTATAGTCTAGTCTATAGTCTAGTCTATAGTATAGTCTATAGTCTAGTCTATAGTCTAGTCTATAGTCTAGTCTATAGTCTAGTCTATAGTCTAGTCTATAGTCTAGTCTATAGTCTAGTCTATAGTCTAGTCTATAGTCTAGTCTATAGTTTAGTCTATAGTCTAGTCTATAGTCTAGTCAATAGTCTATAGTCTAGTCTATAGTCTAGTCTATAGTCTAGTCTATAGTCTAGTCTATAGTCTAGTCTATAGTCTAGTCTATAGTCTAGTCCAGCGGTTCCCACCGATTTTTACTTCGCGGACCCCTTGAAGAACTTATTTAATTTCGCGGACCCCAATACATATTTTGATATCTTATTGTTCTAAATAATTGTCCATCCGAAAATTGACCTAGTCCATTAATCCCTAGGTCTAATAAATGTAGAGATGTCATATCTATAAAATATTCCCGTACATTGAGAATATATAATATTTCAGATAGGTTTTCAATTGCATGTTTTGAAGATAGAATGACTTCTTTGTTGATATGTTAACATGATGTTTAAAATTATGATCGTGAGATCTTTCATGTTCATTTTTCTTCAAGGTAGCGAAAAGGTTTCTTTATCAAATATTGTCACATGTGCTTAAGGAGTCACGTTTCAAAAATTTGTTGCGATTGCAAAGGGTGAACTGAGTAAGTGAGCTAAGTTTTCGGGAAAATAATATAAGAAAGTTGGACTTCTTCTATGTTGTTGCGGAATGCATTATCCGCATAATATATGATTTGAACTCTTTGTTAAAGTACTGTGAATTTGGAACTTAAATTTGAATTTTAAAATACCAACGAATTATTTTACTTCATGGTTTTTGGCTACATATTTACGTGAAACGCTATGGATTTTCTGATGTTAATTTAATAATATGTATTGGTCGACAAAATCAGATTAAAATCTGTGTATCACGTCGGATTGGAATATTTATAAAGAGATGCATAAAGAGCCACCTCTGTTTTGGAAATATATAATTTTAGTCCTTTCAAACGAGAACACTTTTGCTTACAATTTGATAAACTTAAATCTGTAATAAGCTTGTCTTTGAATTGAACTTCATACTCCGGAATACCAGTATCCCTAATTTAATTGTAAGGCAGAGTATTTTTTGAAATAAAAAACATTATTTCAGTACATATACAGGAAATAAAAATTACAAATCACGCAATACTTTACTTTATAAAAGTTATACAATAAATTTGTAGGGCCTAGCTTCTTCCTGATAAACAACCGAAAAAATAAAATTCAAAAAGCCACCAAAAAATTTGGGATTATTGCACAAAAATTGGAGATATTTGTACATACCCAGGAAAAACTTACATTGAAAAGTAATGAGTTAAATAGCTAATAAAACCTCTTTTCACTACTTCTTCATTAGCATTTTAAGTCATTATTTTAACACGGTGATGTCATTGGAGGCAAGTACTTCTACGCACGCTTACAAATAGGGACTTAAAGAAGTACTTGCAATTTCCCTTACAAAACAGTTGTTGAGTAAGTCGTTTTGTTTTTTAATAATAAAAAGAGCCAGCTAGAATACGAACCAGGGGCTTCGGTTTGTTAGTCAAATGTTCTACACACTGCACCACTGCTTAGCTATTTTATTGCGCGTCAAATAATGGTTTTCACAAACAAAACTAATTTTGTTTTATTTTTTTAAAACACAATTCTTAAAACGCAATTAAATAAAATGTGCAAACAAAATGACAAAGCCGAAAATAAAGTACTTCTATATCAGATTATAAGAAAGTCATTACTAGAGTACTTCTATGTACTGCAGACGGTAAGTAGTAGTCATTGAAAAGTAAGTGGTTATGGAAGTACCACCCATTACCGAGTTTTTGCTGGGTATGTACATATAAAAGCAGAATATTGTTTATTCATGGTTTTTTTCGTTCGTCTTTGCGGACCCCCTAGGATTTTACTACGGACCACTAGGGGTCCGCGGACCCCCATTTGGGAACCGTTGGTCTAGTCTATAGTCTAGTCTATAGTCTAGTCTATAGTCTAGTCTATAGTCTAGTCTATAGTTTAGTCTATAGTTTAGTCTATAGTTTAGTCTATAGTCTAGTCTATAGTCTAGTCTATAGTCTAGTCTATAGTCTAGTCTATAGTCTAGTCTATAGTCTAGTCTATAGTCTAGTCTATAGTCTAGTCTATAGTCTAGTCTATAGTCTAGTCTATAGTCTAGTCTATAGTCTAGTCTATAGTCTAGTCTATAGTCTAGTATATAGTCTAGTCTATAGTCGAGTATATTGTCTAGTCTATAGCCAAGTTTACAGTCCACAGTTAAGTCTATAGTAGAGTCTATAGTCAAGTCTATAGTCTAGTCTATAGTCTAGTCTATAGTCGAGTCTATAGTCTGGTCTATAGTCAAGTCTATAGCCTAGTCTATAGTCGAGTCTATATTCTAGTCTATTGTCAAGTTTATAGTCGAGTCAATAGATTCGACTATTGTCTTGTGTATTGTCTAGTTTATTGTCAAGTTTACAGTCCACAGTCAAGTCTATAGTCGAGTCTGCAGTTGTTTTTTCAATCAGTAACTTTTCCCTAATTTTAATAAATTACAATAAGTTTTTAAATAAGTTTTCTTTCATCTACTTTCAGTAATTGTTAAAATTTAAAACGTCAAACTGGCTTCTCCCAATAATACAGCACCGCCCGTGCTTTGGCGCGCGCGTCGTAAAGTGGGTAAGTACTTAAAACATAAGAATAGCTTTTTATAAGTTATTTTAAGTAAATTTTCCAACAAAACAATTTTAATAACTATTTAATGATTACAAGTTTTAATGGCTGCCAGGGGAGCCAAACAAATAGAAAAAGTTCAATGACCTTTAAAACTGTTTAGTGTTTACTTTTTTTCCTCTTTTTTTAAACGTTTTATAAAAAAATATAAAAAATTGTATTGACACTTTGTATGACCCTCTGTAGTAATGGGAAAAAGTTAATAAACTGTTAACTTTTTAAAAATTTTCCGTTTTTTTTTTTTTTGTTTTCTTACATACTATTAACTTTCGGATAATGAAAATCTTCCTATAAAATTTTATTTGTGAAAAAATAAAACAAACAGCTAATTTTTGTATTTTACATACAGATATCAAGTAAATGTTGTTGTGTTTTCTTGTTTTTCTGAATTTTAAGAAAGGTTATTGGCCTTATGTTTTATTGTTAAGTGATATTTAATTACTATTTATAAAAATTTTAATAGAAATTTTGAGTAATAATAAATAATTTGACAAAAAAAAAAAAAAAAAACTTCCCATACTAGTCTTTGGACCTCCCTTTGGGCTGGAAAATACTACACTATAGACTAAAGACTGGACTATAGACTAAGATTATACACTAGATTATAGAATATATTATACACTAGACTTGACTATAGATTAGACTAGACTATAGACTAGACCATAGACTAGACTATAGACTAGACTATAGACTAGACTATAGACTAGACTATAGACTAGACTAAAGACTAGACTATAGACTAGACTATAGACTAGACTATAGGCTAGACTATAGACTAGACTATAGACTAGACTATAGGCTAGACTATAGACTTGACTATAGACTAGACTATAGGCTAGACTATAGACTAGACTATAGACTTGACTATAGGCTAGACTATAGACTAGACTATAGACTAGACTATAGACTAGACTATAGACTAGACTATAGACTAGACTATAGACTAGACTATAGACTAGACTATAGACTAGACTATAGACTAGACTATAGACTAGACTATAGACTAGACTATAGACTAGACTATAGACTAGACTATAGACTAGACTATAGACTAGACTATAGACTACTAGACATAGACTAGACTATAGACTAGACTATAGACTAGACTATAGACTAGACTATAGACTAGACTATAGACTAGACTATAGACTAGACTATAGGACTAGACTATAGACTAGACTATAGACTAGACTATAGACTAGACTATAGACTAGACTATAGACTAGACTATAGACTAGACTATAGACTAGACTATAGACTAGACTATAGACTAGACTATAGACTAGACTATAGACTAGACTATAGACTAGACTATAGACTAGACTATAGACTAGACTATAGACTAGACTATAGACTAGACTATAGACTAGACTATAGACTAGACTATAGACTAGACTATAGACTAGACTATAGACTAGACTATAGACTAGACTATAGACTAGACTATAGACTAGACTATAGACTAGACTATAGACTAGACTATAGACTAGACTATAGACTAGACTATAGACTAGACTATAGACTAGACTATAGACTAGACTATAGACTAGACTATAGACTAGACTATAGACTAGACTATAGACTAGACTATAGACTAGACTATAGACTAGACTATAGACTAGACTATAGACTAGACTATAGACTAGACTATAGACTAGACTATAGACTAGACTATAGACTAGACTATAGACTAGACTATAGACTAGACTATAGACTAGACTATAGACTAGACTATAGACTAGACTATAGACTAGACTATAGACTAGACTATAGACTAGACTATAGACTAGACTATAGACTAGACTATAGACTAGACTATAGACTAGACTATAGACTAGACTATAGACTAGACTATAGACTAGACTATAGACTAGACTATAGACTAGACTATAGACTAGACTATAGACTAGACTATAGACTAGACTATAGACTAGACTATAGACTAGACTATAGACTAGACTATAGACTAGACTATAGACTAGACTATAGACTAGACTATAGACTAGACTATAGACTAGACTATAGACTAGACTATAGACTAGACTATAGACTACTATAGACTAGACTATAGACTAGACTATAGACTAGACTATAGACTAGACTATAGACTAGACTATAGACTAGACTATAGACTAGACTATAGACTAGACTATAGACTAGACTATAGACTATACTATAGACTAGACTATAGACTAGACTATAGACTAGACTATAGACTAGACTATAGACTAGACTATAGACTAGACTATAGACTAGACTATAGACTAGACTATAGACTAGACTATAGACTAGACTATAGACTAGACTATAGACTAGACTATAGACTAGACTATAGACTAGACTATAGACTAGACTATAGACTAGACTATAGACTAGACTATAGACTAGACTATAGACTAGACTATAGACTAGACTATAGACTAGACTATAGACTAGACTATAGACTAGACTATAGACTAGACTATAGACTAGACTATAGACTAGACTAGACTAGATATAGACTAGACTATAGACTAGACTATAGACTAGACTATAGACTAGACTATAGACTAGACTATAGACTAGACTATAGACTAGACTATAGACTAGACTATAGACTAGACTATAGACTAGACTATAGACTAGACTATAGACTAGACTATAGACTAGACTATAGACTAGACTATAGACTAGACTATAGACTAGACTATAGACTAGACTATAGACTAGACTATAGACTAGACTATAGACTAGACTATAGACTAGACTATAGACTAGACTATAGACTAGACTATAGACTAGACTATAGACTAGACTATAGACTAGACTATAGACTAGACTATAGACTAGACTAGACTATAGACTAGACTAGACTAGACTAGACTATAGACTAGACTAGACTAGACTATAGACTAGACTAGACTATAGACTAGCCTATAGACTAGACTATAGACTAGACTATAGACTAGACTATAGACTAGACTATAGACTAGACGATAGACTAGACTATAGACTAGACTATAGACTAGACTATAGACTAGACTATAGACTAGACTATAGACTAGACTATAGACTAGACTATAGACTAGACTATAGACTAGACTATAGACTAGGCTATAGACTAGACTATAGACTAGACTATAGACTAGACTATAGACTAGACTATAGACTAGACTATAGACTAGACTATAGACTAGACTATAGACTAGACTATAGACTAGACTATAGACTAGACTATAGACTAGACTATAGACTAGACTATAGACTAGACTATAGACTAGACTATAGACTTGACTATAGACTAGACTATAGACTTGACTATAGACCAGATTACAGACTGCACTCTTAACTAGACTATAGACTAGACGATAGATTATACTATTGGCTATATTATTAGACTTTATTCCAGACTAAGACAGGACTGCAGCTTAGATTTTAGTCCTTACACGACTTAATCTGTCAGACTACGATTTTTACTCAAGACTACGTCTTTTAGCTATTAAACATTCGAAAAATTTATAATTTTTTCAGCCATCTTAAAACTTTTTAGGGTTATTGTCGCCTGTTTTCTTTTACTATTAAATATTCTTTCTTTTGGTATTTGCAGACTATTTAAGTTTTTTCTAAACAATTTACTTTAATGTTTTTTTCACATTTTTTTATTAGTAAAATAAATATTTATTATTTCTTTGCCTTAGAAGAAAAGAGAAAAATCTCAGCAACACATGTTGGGATTTATTTTGTCCTGTTTATTTTGAGTTTTTACAATTTTTCAAATAAAACATTCAATCATTTGCTATTTAATAAAAAAAAAGAAGAAATATAACAAAAGAATGAAGACATTTCTTTGGTATAGGTTCTTTTTTTTGGTTAAATATTTGTTCCACATACATAAATTACAAGTCTTAATAAAATTGTATCTTAAGACTAGAAAATAAAAAGTTCAATGATTTAAAGAGTACTTTAACCGCTACGGGTATAAAAGAGAAATTTAAAGAAATCTTTTTAACTTCTAAACAATTTATTAGTTTTTATACAAAAATTTAAGAAATTTAAGGATTTGAACTTTTTCGAGAATATTCCAAGAGTTTGTTTTTTGTTACATAAAGCATTAAAAGAGAAGCCTACTTTAGGGAGTTTAGTTAAAAGTTATTCTTTTTTTGAGCAATGTAATTCTGACTTGTTGTCACCCTTAATGGGTTACTTACTTTACACTTACATTATTTACAAATATCCATGAACCGTGATTGAGAGTTCATTATCCTGTCAGATATATACTTACATATATTCTCAGCCACTTTCTCTCCTTTGCTGTTGTCATAGTAAAGTGTGTATTTAAGCATCATTTGCTTTAAATGCAGTTTTATTGTTAGTTTTATTTACTTTTAGACATTTCAAGTGTTACATTTCGTAAAGGATTTGTCAAAAAATCTTTAACAAAAAGTAAACGTTCTTTCACAATAAGCCTTTTCATAAGCTTTTTATTTATCGCCATTGTGTATTTGCGGTCAAAGAAAGTGTTAAAAGGGATTAAGTGCTTTAAAATACATATTGTTAAATAATAAACAATTTTGATATTAAATGAAAATTGATTTACTTTTTAAAACATTGGTAAGGCTTTATAACAATATTTATTATCTCTTAACAATGATTAAATGTATAAAAAGTTAAAGGTCATAAATAACTTTTATATTATACACCTAAAAGTATGCTACGTTTTTAGACTTTAAGTTTTAATATACACGATAAGAAAATTAACTCCTGGAATATTCTTGAAAGAAACCAAATTCCGGGAATATTAGTATAGTAGTATTTAAAAAATTTTGACGTTTTTCTTTCAATGATGGAACATTTAACAGTTAGGAAACGAATTCCGGGAATATTCTCGAAAGAAAAACAAATATATATTACAATACATTACAAACAATATGGAAACGAATTCCTAGAAAATTCGTGAATAATCTGAAAAGCCATTGAATAAACATTTGAAAAACGAGTTTCTGGAATATTCTCGAAAGAAGTAATAATCTATAAATTTTAATCGAAATGGTTGTTTTGTGTTGAAATTAATCAATATGTATCCTAAATCCTGGAATATTCTTGAATAAACTGAAAAAAAAACTTGAATAAATAATAAACAAACTTCCTGAAATATTCTCGTAAGGAATAATAGTCCATAAATTTAAATTTTTTATTTTAATGACTATTTTTTTGTTGGAATAAAGCAATACTAAACTAATTCTAGGAATATTCTTGAAAAATCTTTGGAACAAAAGATTTCAGATTTATGAAATCATTTTGAATAAAGAAAAAGAAAGCGAATTCTTTGAATATTCTCGAGAGAATTAATAATCAATAAATGTAGAGCTTTTTCTTTCAATAGGTTTCTATTCATTGAATTATGCTTAAATATAAACAGTAAAATGAGAAATTCCTGGAATATTCTCGAAAGAAATAAAAAATCTACCAATTTAGTTTCCTTTTTCCTATCAATAGTTTCTATGTATTGGTATTGTGTAGAACAAACCATACAAAAAATAATTCGTGGAATATTCTTGAATAACATGAAAGAACCTTGGGGAAAACAACAACAAAAACGAATGAAGCAATACTTAACTAATTCCAGGAATATTCTTGAATATGTGAAGCGTAACAAAATTTATAGTTTATGAAATATTTTTGAATAATATAAAAAATAAGAAAACGAATTCCTTGAATATTCTCGAGGGAAATAATAATCAATAAATTTTGATTTTTTTCATTCAATAAAGCTTAAATATTGAACGAATTCATGGAATATTCTCGAAAAATATTCAAGTCAATAAATTTAGATTTTTTCTTCAAATTAACAATCAAATAAAACAAAAAAGAATTCCTGGAATATTTTTTAATAACCTTGACAAAAACAACAACAACAAAACGAATTCCTGGAATATTCTCGAAAGAAGTAATAATCTAAATATTTTGATAGTAATGTATATGTATAGGAATTTTCTTGAATAACCTAAAAAACCTTAAATAAAAAATAAAAAAGAAATTCCAGGAATATTCTCGAATGAAGTTATAATTAAACAATTTTAATTTTTGATTTTAATGTATATTTTTTGTTGAAACGAATGAATACGTTAAAGAATTCCTGGAATATTCTTGATTAGTCTAAATTGAAAAACATTGAGAAAACAATAAAAAACGAGTTCTTGGAATATTCTCGAAAGAAGTAATAATTTAAAAGTTTGATTTTTCAATTCCTGGATTATTCTTGAATAATGTGAAAAAACAATAAAAATAGTTCCTGGAATATTCTTGAAAGAAATAATAATCTCTAAATTAAGATTTTTCATTTCAATGAATAATTTATTTTATATGAATGAATACAAATTCCAGGAATATTCCCGAAAAAAGTGGAAACAACCGATTTTTTTTACATTTTTCTCGATTTAGAGCGTAATTTTGAGTTCAGAGCTACAGTAAATGGTTATTTCCAAAGAAAACTAGGTTATCTTTTAGAATTTGATAGCATTTTATGCAAAAAAGGATAATATCCTGCGATATCCTTCGAAAACACTTTTTCCATTTTTCATCAAAAATCGATCGATATACGTCAAAATAAAGTGTCTAGTGAAGTCATAAAGATTTCAGCGGTTTAGTTTTGTGGGTGAAAGGGTTAACTATTTACTATCATGACCCTTTAAGGTTTAAGTTTTAAAAATAGTATTTATTTTAAAGATTTTTATCTTTCTTTTAACATTTAAAATTAATTGTTTTTTTAATGTTATTTCTAATTTTTTTAAATAAGCTGTAATTTTTCTAAAAACTTTTTTAGTTTTTAAATGAAAAAAATCTTTTAGGGATTTTACTAAATGTTTAATTTTCCACCTTGAGTAAAACAAAATTTCTGTTTTCTTTTAAAATAAAACCATAAACGTGTTCAACAAATTTTTATTCCCTCAAGTTTTACTCATCTTTAAATATGTTGCATTAAACGCTGGACAGTGGGCAGAGATAAAGAAAAAAGGTTTTGAGGAAATTGTTTAACTAAAAAGAATTTCACAGAAAATTTTCATATAAAAATTGACTTTTCTTTAAATTTTTATAATTAGAATTTTGGTCATGTATATTCACTTAAACTTTGTTAGTTTCTTTATTTAATTTTCAAAGTTAATTAATAATAAATATTTGTTATAAAAACGAATTATCGGTATTATTCAATATCATTTGAAAGCTTATAACATGATCTAACAGAAGAGTATTTAAATAATAATATTTGTTAATATATAGTTCTTTAATGACTTCACAAACTTTGCTATTTTTTCATATTTCATATTGAAAAGTTTATATTTTTCTAATAAACAAATATAAAGTATTAAATCGAAAATTCATAACTTTCGTATATCATTTGATAGCTATTAACATGACCTATTATAAAACTTAAAAATTATTATTAAAATCGTCGAATAATTTTTTTTGAAATTGCTGCTTAAACTTTGGTGGTCTGTTTTGGATTTCATTTTCAAAGTTAATAATTTAATTATTAATAAATATTTGTTATTAAAACGAATTATCAGTATTATTCTATATCATTTGAAAGCTTATAACATGATCTAACAGAAAAGTCTATAATTAATAATATTGGTTAATATATAGTTCTTTAATGAGTTCACAAACTTTGCTATTTTTTCATAATTCATATTTTAAAGTTCATATTTTTAATAAGCAAATATAAAGTATTAATTCGAATGTTTATAACTATTCTATATCAGTTGATAGCTATTAACATGATCTATCATAAAAGTGTAGAACTATTAAAATCATCGAATAAATTTCTTTCGAAATTGCTGCTTAAACTTTGATAATTTTATTATTACATTTTCATTTCAATTTCATTAATTATATATATTTTTGTTAGTAAAATTAATTATTAGTGTTATTATACATCATTTGAAAGCTAATAACATGGTCTATCAGAAAAGCTTATAACAAATTAAATTAATTGATTTATATTTTTTAGATTTTTATACTAAAAAGTAGATAATTTCTTCAATAACAAGTATTTAGTATTAAATCGACAAGTTGTTATTATGTGTATATACCATTTGATAGTTAATAACATGACCTACCATAAAATAATATATCATATGAAATCGTTTAATAAATATTCTCTATATCGTTCATTGAACTTGAAAAATTTGTAAAATTTTTTCCACTGTAAATTTCATTCCTTGTTTTTTCTTCTGCTCTTTTAATTTATTTAAAAATCTTTTTTTTTTTTTTGCTCTTTTGATTAATTAACTGCTGGAAAATAAACCTCTTGTTTTTCCCTACTATTTGGCCAAAGTGTGTGTGTCTATGTAAAATTTGTGTGTTCTTTTAAATATGCGTCTCAAAGGATTCCTGTTTAAAAAAAACACATATTTTCATTAGAAAAAAAATCTACTCTTCTTATTACAATATTACTTAAAAATAACCACAAATATAGAAAGAACGAAAAAATCTAAAAAAAAACAACAACAACGGAAATTCTTTAAAACAAAGTTTTGCTGTCTCTAAAGTATCCTTAGAAAATTGTTTGCATGTGCATAATTAATTGGTTTCAAGTGTTATTTAAAGCTTATTTAGGGAGAGGGCTTTCATTTAACACCCTTCAAGATTTTCAAAATTAACTTGAGAGTATTCGCTAAGGAGGTTGGTAATAAGTATTTTGCTAGGTTTGTATGTTTTGTGAAACAATTTTTTAACAAATGTTAAATGTGTTTCTTGACTGACAATGTTTATTAGAGACACTCATATTTCGTTTTTTTTTCTCATTTCATTCATTTCTTTATGTTTTATTTTTTGTTAAAATATTTTTTTTTTTGGTTGATGATGATAATGATGATTATGTTACGGTTTCATATTTTGATGTTGAAAAATTATAGACAGCAACAATGGTTGGATAATTTATTATATTGTAGATTTCACAGAAATATATTTATTTAGAGAATTATTAAAGAAATTATAAGGAATTACTTAATTCAATTATTTATAAACTTTGTAAGCTCGTGGGCTTTAGTATAATAAAGAAGTAACTCAAACCAGAGTAACGTTTCTCTGACTACTTTTTGTAGTCCTTTATTTTAAAGTACATGCTATGTTTTAGTCACTAACTGCTACTCGCACAAAAAGTATCTTTTTACAAAAAAGTACCAAATTATTCAACCTATGTACGACTTGGAATCTTAAGTAGATAGATAGATAGATAGATAGATAGATAGATAGATAGATAGATAGATAGATAGATAGATAGATAGATAGATAGATAGATAGATAGATAGATAGATAGATAGATAGATAGATAGATAGATAGATAGATAGATAGATAGATAGATAGATAGATAGATAGATAGATAGATAGATAGATAGATAGATAGATAGATAGATAGATAGATAGATAGATAGATAGATAGATAGATAGATAGATAGATAGATAGATAGATAGATAGATAGATAGATAGATAGATAGATAGATAGATAGATAGATAGATAGATAGATAGATAGATAGATAGATAGATAGATAGATAGATAGATAGATAGATAGATAGATAGATAGATAGACCTTACAGGTCTAAAGGTCTTTGCTATTACCACGTGTGATCTATCAGAAATTACGCCTTGAGCTTCGAGAGCTTTTTAAGATTTATATTGTTTCATAAATGTTTTGTAATTATTAAGTATTTGGTATTAACATGATCTATAAGTCTTTTTACTGACCTCAATCTGAAATCTATTTAAATAAAGTTTATTTTCTATATAAATATATTCTTTTCGCAATTTCATTGTCCTTAAAATTTTAATTAATATTTTATGCAACAAACAAAACTTTATATACATACAAATATATTTTTTTAATTCTCCTTTGATTTCCCTGTCAGCTGTTTCCTATCATTTCCTTTGCCACCACTCAAATGCATTTATTTTCTCAAAGATAACAAAATAGTATAAATAAGCTAAAGTTCTACTAATATCAAACACGTGTTCAAGTTATAATTTCCGTTTCCCTGTCAAAAGCTGTTAAATGAAAATGTGCAAAAAAACTGCACATTTTTCAAATATTCCATTTATTTTTTTTTTACAAAAATACAAACAAAAACTAACGGTATTATAAAAGCCTTTAACATCATTGCCATGTCAATCAAATAACAAACAAAAAGCC
The DNA here is from genome assembly GCF_015586225.1 of Lucilia sericata. Lineage (NCBI taxonomy): Eukaryota > Metazoa > Arthropoda > Insecta > Diptera > Calliphoridae > Lucilia > Lucilia sericata. The sequence continues at coordinate 1,924 of NW_023996480.1, read as the reverse complement.
AGCTCTTGAGTAAAAGCTTTGAGAAAAACACTCAAATAGTGCAAAATGAAAGAAAAAGCTCTTTTTGCTCATATTTTTCTCCCCCCCAAAAGTTTAATGACTGTTTAATGCCGGCATTATTAAGTTGGTTATATTGTTGTTATTGGAAACTTAGCATGTGTTTTTTCTTATTTTATTTTACATACTTCTGACTTTTCTCTCGTTTTTCTCCTTTTTGTAAATGTGTTGAAACCTCAAAAAAAGAAAAGAAAAAAAAAACGTAGCACGGAAGCCATTTATCGTCACTTTGTAAAATATTTCGTTTTTGTTAAAGTTTTTTTCTCTTCCTCTCACTGTTTGCCTTTTTGACATTTTCTTTTCCTCTTTATTCTTGAAATGTGTGTAAATGTTTTATGTTGTAGTTTTTTATCTTCTCACTAAACGTGACTACAGGTTGATTAACGGCATTGTGGTTAAAACTGCAAACACACAGTTTGAACACAATTACACACTAATACTAAACACAAGCACCCATGTACCAGATATTAGTTAAATGCGGTAGGCACAGTGGGATGGAATGCTAAAATATGTATATGTAAAATAAAAAAGATAAATATTAAATGAACTGGACTAAAACTGAACTAGAACTGGACTAAAACTGAACTAGAACCGAACTAGAACTGAACTAGAACTGAACTAGAACTGAACTAGAACTGAACTAGAACTGAACTAGAACTGAACTAGAACTGAACTAGAACTGAACTAGAACTGAACTAGAACTGAACTAGAACTGAACTAGAACTGAACTAGAACTGAACTAGAACTGAACTAGAACCTAGACTGAACTAGAACTGAACTAGAACTGAACTAGAACTGAACTAGAACTGAACTAGAACTGAACTAGAACTGAACTAGAAACTGAACTAGAACTGAACTAGAACTGAACTAGAACTGAACTAGACCTAGAACGAACTAGAACTGAACTAGAACTGAACTAGAACTGAACTAGAACTGAACTAGAACTGAACTAGAACTGAACTAGAACTGAACTAGAACTGGACTAGAACTGAACTAGAACTGAACTAGAACTGAACTAGAACTGGAACTAGAACTGAACTAGAACTGAACTAGAACTGAACTAGAACTGAACTAGAACTGAACTAGAACTGACTAGAACTGAACTAGAACTGAACTAGAACTGAACTAGAACTGAACTAGAACTGAATAGCTAGAACTGAAACTAGAACTGAACTAGAACTGAACTAGAACTGAAAACTAGAACTGAACTAGAACTGAAACTGAACTGAATGAACTGAACTAGAACTGACTAGAAACTGAACTAGAACTGAACTAGAACTGAACTAGAACTGAACTAGAACTGAACTAGAACTGAACTAGAACTGAACTAGAACTGAACTAGAACTGAACTAAACTGAACTAGAACTGAACTGAACTAGAACTGAACTAGAACTGAACTAGAACTGAACTAGAACTGAACTAGAACTGAACTAGAACTGAACTAGAACTGAACTAGAACTGAACTAGAACTGAACTAGAACTGAACTAGAACTGAACTAGAACTGAACTAGAACTGAACTAGAACTGAACTAGAACTGAACTAGAACTGAACTAGAACTGAACTAGAACTGAACTAGAACTGAACTAGAACTGAACTAGAACTGAACTAGAACTATGACAAATCTGCTGTTAGAAGGGTTTTGTTTTGGTCGAACTTCTTTTTGTTCTAAATTTCTGTTTTTCCTGCCCACTGTGTTGTGGTTTTCCCTTTTATTTATTTGCCTTTTTTTCCTCTCCACTAAGTATGTTTGTATGGGTATTAGTAACTCTGGTGTTTGTATGGGTTTTAGTTGATTTAGCCAAAAGCAAGCAGCTGTTTTATGTTGCTGTTGCCAGTTTATTTATTTTCTTTATATTAACCCTTGTT